>NW_027448528.1:0-33867 GCF_038048845.1 Mixophyes fleayi
TTCACCAATTTTCACAATACACCCCCAAAGGACCACATTTCACCAATTTTCATAATACCTCCCAAAAGGACCACATTTCACCAATTTTTACAATACCCCCCAACCCCCAAAGGACCAAATTTCCCCTATTTTCACAATACCCCCCAAAGGACCAAATTTCACTAATTTTCACAATACCCCCCCAAAGGACCAAATTTCAGCAATTTTTACAATACCCCCGCAAAGGACCAAATTTCCGCAATTTTCACAATAGCCCCCCAAAGTACTAAATTTCACCAATTTTCACAATACCCCCAAATGACCAAATTTCACCAATTTACACAATACCGCCCCCAAAGGAACACATTTCACCAATTTTCACTATAACCCCCAAAGGACCAAATTTCACCAATTTTCACAATAACCCCGAAAGCACTAAATTTCAGCAATTTTCACAATACCTCCCCCAAAGGACCAAATTTCACCTATTTTCACAATACCCCCCAAGGGACCAAATTTCCCCAATTTTCACTATACCCCCCCAAGAACCAAATTTCCCCAATTTTCACTATACCCCCCAAATGACCAAATTTCACCAATTTACACAATACCCCCCAAAGGACCAAATTTCACCAATTTTTACATTACCCACCCCAAAGGACCACAATTCACCAATTTTCACAATACCCCCCCCCCCAAAGGACCAAATTTCACCAATTTTCCCTATACCCCCCAAAGGACCAAATTTCAGCAATTTTTACAATACCCCCAAAGGACCAAATTTCACCAATTTTCACAATACCCCCCCAAAGGACCAAATTTCAGAAATTTTCACAATACCCCCCAAAGGACCACATTTAATCAATTTTCACAATACCCCCTCCAAAATGACCAATTTTCACAATACTCCCCCAAAGGACCAAATTTCACCAAGTTTCACAATACCCCCCAAAGGACCACATTTCACCAATTTTCACAATACCCCCCCAAAGGACCAAATTTCACCAATTTTCACAATACCCCCCAAAGGACCAAATTTCACCAATTTTCACAATACCGCCCCCAAAGGACCACATTTCAACAATGTTTACAATATCCCCCCAAAGGACCAAATTTCAACAATTTTCACAATACTCCCCCAAAGGACCACATTTTACCAATTTTCACAATACCCCCCCAAAGGACCACATTTCACCAATTTTCACTATACCCCCCCCAAAGGACCAAATTTCACCAATTTTCACAATAACCCCCAAAGCACTAAATTTCAGCAATTTTCACAATACCTCCCCCAAAGGACCAAATTTCACCTATTTTCACAATACCCCGCCAAGGGACCAAATTTCCCCAATTTTCACTATACCCCCCCAAGAACCAAATTTCCCCAATTTTCACTATACCCCCCAAAGGACCACATTTCAGCAATTTTTACAATACCCCCCCAAAGGACCAAATTTCCACAATTTTCACAATAGCCCCCAAAGGACCACATTTCAACAATGTTTACAATATCCCCCCAAAGGACCAAATTTCAACAATTTTCACAATACTCCCCCAAAGGACCACATTTTACCAATTTTCACAATACCCCCCCAAAGGACCACATTTCACCAATTTTCACTATACCCCCCAAAGGAACAAATTTCACCAATTTTCACAATAACCCCCAAAGCACTAAATTTCAGCAATTTTCACAATACCGCCACCAAAGGACCAAATTTCACCTATTTTCACAATACCCCCCAAGGGACCAAATTTCCCCAATTTTCATTATACCCCCCAAGAACCAAATTTCCCCAATTTTCACTATACCCCCCAAAGGACCACATTTCAGCAATTTTTACAATCCCCCCCAAAGGACCAAATTTTCACAATTTTCACAATAGCCCCCAAAGGACCAAATTTCTCGAATTTTCACAATACCCCCCCAAAGGACCACATTTCAGAAATTTCACAATACCCCCCACCCCAAAGGACCAAATTTCCCCAATTTTCACAATACACCCCCAAGGGACTAAATTTCATCAATTTTCACAATACCCCCTCCCAAAGGACCACATTTCCCCAATTTTTTTACTATACCCCCAAAAGGACCAAATTTTACCATTTTTCACAATACCCCCCAAGGGACCAAATTTCACCAATTTTCACTACACCCCCGTAAATGACCAAATTTCACCAATTTTCACAATACCCCCCCAAAAGTCCACATTTTACCAATTTTCACAATACCCCCCCCAAAGGACCAAATTTCACCAATTTTCACTATACCCCCGTAAATGACCAAATTTCACCAATTTTCACAATACCCCCCCCAAAGGACCAAATTTCACCAATTTTCACTATACCCCCCCCAAAGGACCAAATTTCCCCAATTTTCATAATACCCCCCAAAGGACCAAATTTCAGCAATTTTCACAATACCCCCCAAAGGACCAAATTTCACAAATTTTCATAATACCCCCCCAAAGGACCAAATTTCACCAATTTTCACAATACCCGCCCAAAGGACCACATTTCACTAATTTTTACAATACCCCCCAAAGGACTACATTTCACCAATTTTCACAATACCCCCCCAAAGCACCACATTTCACCAATTTTCACAATACCTCCCAAAAGGATCACATTTCACCAATTTTTACAATACCCCCCCCCAAAGGACCAAATTTCCGCAATTTTCACAATAGCCCACCAAAGTACCAAATTTCACCAATTTTCACAATACCCCCAAATGACCAAATTTTACCCATTTTCACAATACCCCCCAAAGGACCACATTTCAGCAATTTTCACTATACCCCCGTAAATGACCAAATTTCACCAATTTTCACAATACCCCCCCAAAAGACCACATTTCACCAATTTTCACTATACCCCCGTAAATGACCAAATTTCACCAATTTTCACAATACCCCCCCAAAGCACCAAATTTCACCAAGTTTCACAATACCCCCCAAAGGACCACATTTCACCAATTTTCACAATTCCCCCCCAAAGGACCAAATTTCACCAATTTTCACAATACCCCCCAAAGGACCAAATTTCACCAATTTTCACAATATCCCCCCAAAGGACCACATTTCAACAATTTTTACAATATCCCCCCAAAGGACCACATTTCAGCAATTTTTACAATACCCGCCCCAAAGGACCAAATTTACCCAATTTTCACAATACTCCCCCAAAGGACCAAATTTCACCAATTTGTACAATACCCCCCCCCCCCAATGGACCACATTTCTCCAATTTTCACTATACCCCCTAAATGGACCAAATTTTACCAATTTTCACAATACCCCCACAAAAGACCACATTTCACCAATTTTTAAAATACCCCCCCAAAAGGACCAAATTTCACCAATTTTCACAAAACCCCCCCAAAGGACCAAATTTCACCAATTTTCACAATATCCCCCCAAAGGACCACATTTCAACAATTTTTACAATATCCCCCCAAAGGACCACATTTCAGCAATTTTTACAATACCCGCCCCAAAGGACCAAATTTACCCAATTTTCACAATACTCCCCCAAAGGACCAAATTTCACCAATTTGTACAATACCCCCCCCCCCCAATGGACCACATTTCTCCAATTTTCACTATACCCCCTAAATGGACCAAATTTTACCAATTTTCACAATACCCCCACAAAAGACCACATTTCACCAATTTTTAAAATACCCCCCCAAAAGGACCAAATTTCACCAATTTTCACAAAACCCCCCCAAAGGACCAAATTTCAGCAATTTTCACAATACCCCCCAAAGGACCAAATTTCAGCTATTTTTACAATACCCCCCCAAAGGACCAAATTTCCACAATTTTCACAATAGCCCCTAAAGAACCAAATTTCACCAATTTTCACAATACCCCCAAAGGACCAAATTTCAGCAATTTTCACAATACCCCCAAAGGACTAAATTTCACCAATCTTTACAATACCCCCCCAAAGGACCAAATTTTCCCAATTTTCACAAAACCCCCCAAGGGACCAAATTTCACCAATTTTTTACTAAACCCCACTAGGGACCAAATTTTACCCATTTTCACAATGCCCCCCCAAAGGACCACATTTCAGCAATTTTCACTATACCCCCGTAAATGACCAAATTTCCCCATTTTTCACAATACCCCCCAAGGGACCAAATTTAACCAATTTTCACAATACCCCCCAAAGGACCAAATTTCACCAATTTTTACAATACCCCCCCAAAGGACTACATTTCAGCAATTTTCACAATACCCCCCAAAAGACCACATTTCACCAACTTTCACTATACCCCCCCAATGACCAAATTTCCCATATTTTCACAATACCCCCCCAAAGGACCAAATTTCACTAATTCTCACTATACCCCCCCCAAAGGACCAAATTTCCCCAATTTTCACAATACCCCCCAAGGGACTAAATTTCACCAATTTTTACTACACCCCCCCATGGACCACATTTCACCAATTTTCACAATACCCCCCCAAGGACTAAATTTCACCAATTTTCACAATACAACCCCAAAGGAACAAATTTTACCAATTTTCAAATATACCGCCCCCAAAGGACCAATTTTCAACAATTTTTACAATATCCCCCCAAAGGACCAAATTTCAGCAATTTTCACAATACCCCCCAAAGGACCAAATTTCAGCAATTTTCACAATAACCCCCAAAGGACCACATTTTACCAATTTTCACAATACCCCCCCAAAGGACCAAATTTCACCAATTTTCACAATACCCCCCAAAGGACCAAATTTCACCAATTTTCACAATACCCGCCCCCAAAGGACCACATTTCACCAATTTTCACTATAACCCCCCAAAGGACCAAATTTCACCAATTTTCACAATAACCCCCAAAGCACTAAATTTCAGCAATTTTCACAATACCTCCCCCAAAGGACCAAATTTCACCTATTTTCACAATACCCCCAAGGGACCAAATTTCCCCAATTTTCACTATACCCCCCCAAGAACCAAATTTCCCCAATTTTCACTATACCCCCCAAAGGACCAAATTTCAGCAATTTTTACAATACCCCCCCAAAGGACCAAATTTCACCAATTTTCACAATAGCCCCCAAAGGACCAAATTTTACCAATTTTCAAATATACCGCCCCCAAAGGACCAATTTTCAACAATTTTTACAATATCCCCCCAAAGGACCAAATTTCAGCAATTTTCACAATACCCCCCAAAGGACCAAATTTCAGCAATTTTCACAATAACCCCCAAAGGACCACATTTTACCAATTTTCACAATACCCCCCCAAAGGACCAAATTTCACCAATTTTCACAATACCCCCCAAAGGACCAAATTTCACCAATTTTCACAATACCGCCCCCAAAGGACCACATTTCACCAATTTTCACTATAACCCCCCAAAGGACCAAATTTCACCAATTTTCACAATAACCCCCAAAGCACTAAATTTCAGCAATTTTCACAATACCTCCCCCAAAGGACCAAATTTCACCTATTTTCACAATACCCCCAAGGGACCAAATTTCCCCAATTTTCACTATACCCCCCCAAGAACCAAATTTCCCCAATTTTCACTATACCCCCCAAAGGAGCAAATTTCAGCAATTTTTACAATAGCCCCCAAAGTACCAAATTTCACCAATTTTCACAATACCCCCAAATGACCAAATTTCACCAATTTACACAATACCCCCCAAAGGACCAAATTTCACCAATTTTTACATTACCCACCCCAAAGGACCACAATTCACCAATTTTCACAATACCCCCCCCCCCCCAAAGGACCAAATTTCACCAATTTTCCCTATACCCCCCCAAAGGACCAAATTTCTGCAATTTTTACAATACCCCCAAAGGACCAAATTTCACAAATTTTCACAATACCCCCCCAAAGGACCAAAATTTCCCCAATTTTCACTATACCCCCCCAAGAACCAAATTTCCCCAATTTTCACTATACCCCCCAAAGGACCACATTTCAGCAATTTTTACAATACCCCCCCAAAGGACCAAATTTCCACAATTTTCACAATAGCCCCCAAAGGACCACATTTCAACAATGTTTACAATAGCCCCCCAAAGGACCAAATTTCAACAATTTTCACAATACTCCCCCAAAGGACCACATTTTACCAATTTTCACAATACCCCCCAAAGGACCACATTTCACCAATTTTCACTATACCCCCCCAAAGGACCAAATTTCACCAATTTTCACAATAACCCCCAAAGCACTAAATTTCAGCAATTTTCACAATACCTCCCCCAAAGGACCAAATTTCACCTATTTTCACAATACCCCGCCAAGGGACCAAATTTCCCCCAATTTTCACTATACCCCCCAAGAACCAAATTTCCCCAATTTTCACTATACCCCCCAAAGGACCACATTTCAGCAATTTTTACAATACCCCCCCAAAGGACCAAATTTTCACAATTTTCACAATAGCCCCCAAAGGACCAAATTTCTCGAATTTTTACAATACCCCCCCAAAGGACCAAATTTCCCCAATTTTCACAATACACCCCCAAGGGACTAAATTTCATCAATTTTCACAATACCCCCTCCCAAAGGACCACATTTCCCCAATTTTCACTATACCCCCAAAAGGACCAAATTTTACCATTTTTCACAATACCCCCCAAGGGACCACATTTCAGCAATTTTCACTATACCCCCGTAAATGACCAAATTTCACCAATTTTCACAATACCCCCCCCAAAAGACCACATTTCACCAATTTTCACTATACCCCCGTAAATGACCAAATTTCACCAATTTTCACAATACCCCCCCAAAGCACCAAATTTCACCAAGTTTCACAATACCCCCCAAAGGACCACATTTCACCAATTTTCACAATTCCCCCCCAAAGGACCAAATTTCCACCAATTTTCACAATACCCCCCAAAGGACCAAATTTCACCAATTTTCACAATATCCCCCCAAAGGACCACATTTCAACAATTTTTACAATATCCCCCCAAAGGACCACATTTCAGCAATTTTTACAATACCCGCCCCAAAGGACCAAATTTACCCAATTTTCACAATACACCCCCAAAGGACCAAATTTCACCAATTTGTACAATACCCCCCCCCCCCCAATGGACCACATTTCTCCAATTTTCACTATACCCCCTAAATGGACCAAATTTCACCAATTTTCACAATACCCCCACAAAGGACCACATTTCACTAATTTTTAAAATACCCCCCCAAAAGGACCAAATTTCACCAATTTTCACAAAACCCCCCCAAAGGACCAAATTTCAGCAATTTTCACAATACCCCCCAAAGGACCAAATTTCAGCTATTTTTACAATACCCCCCCAAAGGACCAAATTTCCACAATTTTCACAATAGCCCCCTAAAGAACCAAATTTCACCAATTTTCACAATACCCCCAAAGGACCAAATTTCAGCAATTTTCACAATACCCCCAAAGGACTAAATTTCACCAATCTTTACAATACCCCCCCAAAGGACCAAATTTTCCCAATTTTCACAAAACCCCCCAAGGGACCAAATTTCACCAATTTTTTACTAAACCCCACTAGGGACCAAATTTTACCCATTTTCACAATGCCCCCCCAAAGGACCACATTTCAGCAATTTTCACTATACCCCCGTAAATGACCAAATTTCACCAATTTTCACAATACCCCCCCCAAAGCACCAAATTTCACCAATTTTCACAATACCCCCCCAAAGGACCAAATTTCACCAATTTTCAAAATACCCCTCCAAAGGACCAAATTTCACCAATTTTCACTATACCTCCCCCCCCAAAGACCAAATTTCCCCATTTTTCACAATACCCCCCAAGGGACCAAATTTAACCAATTTTCACAATACCCCCCAAAGGACCAAATTTCACCAATTTTTACAATACCCCCCAAAGGACTACATTTCAGCAATTTTCACAATACCCCCCAAAAGACCACATTTCACCAACTTTCACTATACCCCCCCAATGACCAAATTTCCCATATTTTCACAATACCCCCCCAAAGGACCAAATTTCACTAATTCTCACTATACCCCCCCAAAGGACCAAATTTCCCCAATTTTCACAATACCCCCCAAGGGACTAAATTTCACCAATTTTTACTACACCCCCCCATGGACCACATTTCACCAATTTTCACAATACCCCCCCAAGGGACTAAATTTCACCAATTTTCACAATACAACCCCAAAGGAACAAATTTTACCAATTTTCAAATATACCGCCCCCAAAGGACCAATTTTCAACAATTTTTACAATATCCCCCCAAAGGACCAAATTTCAGCAATTTTCACAATACCCCCCAAAGGACCAAATTTCAGCAATTTTCACAATAACCCCCAAAGGACCACATTTTACCAATTTTCACAATACCCCCCCAAAGGACCAAATTTCACCAATTTTCACAATACCCCCCAAAGGACCAAATTTCACCAATTTTCACAATACCGCCCCCAAAGGACCACATTTCACCAATTTTCACTATAACCCCCCAAAGGACCAAATTTCACCAATTTTCACAATAACCCCCAAAGCACTAAATTTCAGCAATTTTCACAATACCTCCCCCAAAGGACCAAATTTCACCTATTTTCACAATACCCCCAAGGGACCAAATTTCCCCAATTTTCACTATACCCCCCCAAGAACCAAATTTCCCCAATTTTCACTATACCCCCCAAAGGACCAAATTTCAGCAATTTTTACAATACCCCCCCCAAAGGACCAAATTTCACCAATTTTCACAATAGCCCCCAAAGGAACAAATTTTACCAATTTTCAAATATACCGCCCCCAAAGGACCAATTTTCAACAATTTTTACAATATCCCCCCAAAGGACCAAATTTCAGCAATTTTCACAATACCCCCCAAAGGACCAAATTTCAGCAATTTTCACAATAACCCCCAAAGGACCACATTTTACCAATTTTCACAATACCCCCCCAAAGGACCAAATTTCACCAATTTTCACAATACCCCCCAAAGGACCAAATTTCACCAATTTTCACAATACCGCCCCCCAAAGGACCACATTTCACCAATTTTCACTATAACCCCCCAAAGGACCAAATTTCACCAATTTTCACAATAACCCCCAAAGCACTAAATTTCAGCAATTTTCACAATACCTCCCCCAAAGGACCAAATTTCACCTATTTTCACAATACCCCCAAGGGACCAAATTTCCCCAATTTTCACTATACCCCCCCAAGAACCAAATTTCCCCAATTTTCACTATACCCCCCAAAGGAGCAAATTTCAGCAATTTTTACAATAGCCCCCAAAGTACCAAATTTCACCAATTTTCACAATACCCCCAAATGACCAAATTTCACCAATTTACACAATACCCCCCAAAGGACCAAATTTCACCAATTTTTACATTACCCACCCCAAAGGACCACAATTCACCAATTTTCACAATACCCCCCCCCCCCCCAAAGGACCAAATTTCACCAATTTTCCCTATACCCCCCCAAAGGACCAAATTTCTGCAATTTTTACAATACCCCCAAAGGACCAAATTTCACAAATTTTCACAATACCCCCCCAAAGGACCAAAATTTCCCCAATTTTCACTATACCCCCCCAAGAACCAAATTTCCCCAATTTTCACTATACCCCCCAAAGGACCACATTTCAGCAATTTTTACAATACCCCCCCAAAGGACCAAATTTCCACAATTTTCACAATAGCCCCCAAAGGACCACATTTCAACAATGTTTACAATAGCCCCCAAAGGACCAAATTTCTCGAATTTTCACAATACCCCCCCAAAGGACCACATTTTACCAATTTTCACAATACCCCCCCCAAAGGACCAAATTTCACCAATTTTCACTATACCCCCCCAAAGGACAAAATTTCCCCAATTTTCATAATACCCCCCAAAGGACCAAATTTCGGCAATTTTCACAATACCCCCCCCCTCCCCAAAGGACCACATATCAGCAATTTTCACAATACCCCCGTAAGGGACCAAATTTCCCCAATTTTCACAATACACCCCCAAGCGACCAAATTTCAGCAATTTTCACTATACCCCCCCAAAGGACCAAATTTAACAAGTTTTCATAATACCCCCCCAAAGGACCAAATTTTACCAATTTTCACAATACCCCCCAAAGGACCAAATTTCACCAATTTTTACAATACCCCCACCAAAGGACCACAATTCACCAATTTTCACAATACCCCCCCTCCCAAAGGACCACATTTCACCAATTTTCACAATACCCCCCCAAAGGACCACATTTTACCAATTTTCACAATACCCCCCAAAGGACCACATTTCACCAATTTTCACTATACCCCCCCAAAGGACCAAATTTCACAAATTTTCACAATACCCACCCCAAAGGACCACATTGCACCAATTTTCACTATACCCCCTCAAAGGACCAAATTTCGCCAATATTCACAATAACCCCCCCCCAAAGGACCACATTTCAGCAATTTTCACAACACCCCCGTAAGGGACCAAATTTCCCCAATTTTCACAATACACCCCCAAGCGACCAAATTTTACCAATTTTCACAATACCCCCCAAAGGACCAAATTTCACCAATTTTTACAATACCTGCACCAAAGGACCACAATTCACCAATTTTCACAATACACCCCCTCCCAAAGGACCACATTTCACATATTTTCACAATACCCCCCCAAAGGACCACATTTTACCAATTTTCACAATATCCCCCCAAAGGACCAAATTTCACCAATTTTTACTATACCCCCCCAAAGGACCAAATTTCACCAATTTTCATAATACTCACCCCAAAGGACCACATTTCACCAATTTTCACTATACCCCCGCAAAGGACCAAATTTCGCCAATTTTCACAATAACCCCCAAAGCACTAAATTTCAGCAATTTTCACTATACCCCCCAAAGGACCAAATTTCAACAATTTTTACAATACCCCCCGAAAGGACCAAATTTCCGCAATTTTCACCATAGCCCCCCAAAGTACCAAATTTCACCAATTTTCACAATACCCCCAAAGGACCAAATTTCAGCAATTTTCACAATACCCCCCAAAGGACCAAATTCCACCAATTTTCACGATACCCCCCCAAGGGACCACATTTCACAATACCCCCCCAAAGGACCACATTTCACCAATTTTTAAAATACCCCCCTAAAGAACCAAATTTCAGCAATTTTCACAATACCCCCCCAAAGGACCAATTTTCAGCAATTTTTACAATATCCCCCCAAAGGACCACATTTCACCAATTTTCACAATACCCCCCCAAAGGACCAAATTTCAGCAATTTTCACAATACCCCCCCAAAGGACCAATTTTCAGCAATTTTTACAATAGCCCCCTAAAGAACCAAATTTCACCAATTTTCACAATACCCCCAAAGGACCAAATTTCAGCAATTTTCACAATACCCCCAAAGGACTAAATTTCACCAATCTTTACAATACCCCCCCAAAGGATCAAATTTTCCCAATTTTCACAAAACCCCCCAAGGGACCAAATTTCACCAATTTTCACTAAACCCCACTAGGGACCAAATTTTACCCATTTTCACAATACCCCCCCAAAGGACCAAATTTCACCAATTCTCACTATAGCCCCCCAAGGGACTATATTTTACCAATTTTAACTATACCCCCCCAAGGGACCAAATTTCACCAATTTTCACAATACCCCCCCAAAGGACCAAATTTCACCAATTTTCACAATACCGCCCCCAAAGGACCACATTTCAACAATTTTTACAATATCCCCCCAAAGGACCAAATTTCAACAATTTTCACAATACCCCCCAAAGGACCACATTTCACCAAATTTCACAATACCCCCCAAAGGACCACATTTCACCAATTTTTACAATACCCCCCAAAGGATTACATTTCAACAATTTTCACAATACCTCCCCAAAGGACCACATTTCACCAAGTTTCACAATACCCCCCCAAAGGACCAAATTTCAGCAATTTTTACAATACCCCCCCAAAATACCAAATTTCCGCAATTTTCACAATAGCCCCCCAAAGTACCAAATTTCACCAATTTTCACAATACCCCCAAATGACCAAATTACACCAATTTACACAATACCCCCCAAAGGACCAAATTTCACCAATTTTTACAATACCCGCCCCAAAGGACCACAATTCATCAATTTTCACAATACCCCCACAAAGAACCAAATTTCACCAATTTTCCCTATACCCCCCCAAAGGACCAAATTTCAGCAATTTTTACAATACCCCCCAAAGGACCAAATTTCACCAATTTTCACAATACCAACCCCAAAGGACCAAATTTCAGCAATTTTCCCAATACCCCCCAAAGGACCACATTTAACCAATTTTCACAATACCCCCTCCCAAATGACCAATTTTCACAATACCCCCCAAAGGACCA
The DNA here is from genome assembly GCF_038048845.1 of Mixophyes fleayi. Taxonomy (NCBI): domain Eukaryota; kingdom Metazoa; phylum Chordata; class Amphibia; order Anura; family Limnodynastidae; genus Mixophyes; species Mixophyes fleayi. Next base: position 12,371 of record NW_027448528.1, read on the forward strand.
CATTTTACCAATTTTCACAATACCCCCCCAAAGGACCAAATTTCACCAATTTTCACAATACCCCCCAAAGGACCAAATTTAATCAATTTTCACAATACCGCCCCCAAAGGACCACATTTCAACAATTTTTACAATATCCCCCCAAAGGACCAAATTTCAACAATTTTCACAATACTCCCCCAAAGGACCAAATTTCACCAAGTTTCACAATACCCCCCCAAAGGACCACATTTCACCAATTTTCACAATACCCCCCAAAGGACCAAATTTCACCAATTTTCCCTATACCCCCCCAAAGGACCAAATTTCAGCAATTTTTACAATACCCCCCAAAGGACCACATTTAACCAATTTTCACAATACCCCTTCCCAAATGACCAATTTTCACAATACCCCCCCAAAGGACCACATTTCACCAATTTTCACAATACCCCCCTCCAAAGGACCAAATTTCACCAATTTTTTCTATACCCCCCCAAAGGACCAAATTTCAGCAATTTTCCCAATACTCCCCAAAGGACCACATTTTACCAATTTTCACAATACCCCCTCCCAAATGACCAATTTTCACAATACCCCCCCAAAGGACCAAATTTCACCAATTTTCACAATACACCCCAAAGGACCAAATTTCATCAATTTTCACAATACCGCCCCCAAAGGACCACATTTAAACAATTTTTACAATATCCCCCCAAAGGACCAAATTTCACCAATTTTCACAATACCCCCCAAAGGACCAAATTTCACCAATTTTCACAATACCCCCCAAAGGACCAAATTTCATCAATTTTAACAATACCGCCCCCAAAGGACCACATTTCAACAATTTTTACAATATCCCCCCAAAGGACCAAATTTCACCAATTTTCACAATACCCCCCAAAGGACCAAATTTCACCAATTTTCACAATATCCCCCGAAAGGACCACATTTCAACAATTTTTACAATATCCCCCAAAGGACCAAATTTCAACAATTTTCACAGTACCCCCAAAGGACCAAATTTCTCGAATTTTCACAATACCCCCCCAAAGGATCACATTTTACCAATTTTCAGAATACCCCCCCCTTAAAGGACCAAATTTCACCAATTTTCACTATACCCCCCAAAAGGACCAAATTTCCCCAATTTTCATAATACCCCCCAAAGGACCAAATTTCAGCAATTTTCACAATACCCCCCCAAAGGACCACATTTCAGCAATTTTTACAATACCCGCCCCAAAGGACCAAATTTACCCAATTTTCACAATACACCCCCAAAGGGACCAAATTTCACCAATTTTCACAATACCCCCCAAAGGACCAAATTTCACCAATTTTTACAATACCCGCCCCAAAGGGCCACAATTCACCAATTTTTACAGTACCCCCCAAAGGACCAAATTTCACCAATTTTTACAGTACCCACCAAAGGACTAAATTTCAGCAATTTTCACTATACCCCCCCCAAAGGACCAAATTTCACCAATTTTCATAATACCCCCCCAAAGGACCAAATTTTACCAATTTTCACAATACCCCCCAAAGGACCAAATTTCACCAATTTTTACAATACCCCCCCAAAGGACCACATTTTACCAATTTTCACAATACCCCCCCCAAAGGACCACATTTCACCAATTTTCACTATACCCCCCCAAAGGACCAAATTTCACCAATTTTCACCAATTTTCACAATAACCCCGAAAGCACTAAATTTCAGCAATTTTCACTATACCCCCCCAAGGACCAAATTTCCCCAATTTTCACTATACCCCCCAAAGGACCACATTTCAGCAATTTTTACAATTCCCCCCCAAAGGACCAAATTTCCACAATTTTCACAATAGCCCCACAAAATACCAAATTTCACCAGTTTTCACAATACCCCCAAAGGACTAAATTTCACCAATTTTCACAATACCCCCAAAGGACCAAATTTCACCAATTTTCACAATACCCCCAAAGGACTAAATTTCACCAATTTTCACAATACCCCCCCCCCCCCAATGGACCACATTTCTCCAATTTTCACAATACCCCCACAAAGGACCACATTTCAGCAATTTTTACAATACCCCCCCACCCAAAGGACCACATTTCACCAATTTTTAAAATACCCAACCAAAAGGACCAAATTTCACCAATTTTTACAATACCCCCCCCAAAGGACCAAATTTCCACAATTTTCACAATAGCCCCCTAAAGAACCCAATTTCACCAATTTTCACAATACCCCCAAAGGACCAAATTTCAGCAATTTTCACAATACCCCCAAAGGACTAAATTTCACCAATCTTTACAATACCCCCCCAAAGGACCAAATTTTCCCAATTTTCACAAAACCCCCCAAGGGACCAAATTTCACCAATTTTCACTAAACCCCACTAGGGACCAAATTTTACCCATTTTCACAATACCCCCACAAGGACCAAATTTCCCCAATTTTCACTATACTCCCCAAAGGACCACATTTCAACAATTTTTACAATATCCCCCCAAAGGACCAAATTTCAAAAATTTTCACAATACCCCCCCAAAGGACCAAATTTCACCAATTTTCAAAATACCCCTCCAAAGGACCAAATTTCACCAATTTTCACAATAACCCCGAAAGCACTAAATTTCAGCAATTTTCACTATACCCCCCAAAGGACCAAATTTCACCAATTTTTACAATACCCCCCCCCAAAGGACCACAGTTCAGCAATTTTCACAATACCCCCCCAAAAGACCAAATTTCACTAACTTTCACTATACCCCCCAATGACCAAATTTCCCATATTTTCACAATACCACCCCAAAGGACCAAATTTCACCAATTCTCACTATACCCCCCCAAAGGACCAAATTTCCCCAATTTTCACAATACCCCCCAAGGGACTAAATTTCACCAATTTTCACTACACCCCCCCCAGGGACCACATTTCACCAATTTTCACAATACCCCCCCAAGGGACCAAATTTCACAATAGAACCCCAAAGGACCAAATTTTACCAATTTTCAAATATACCACCCCAAAGGACCACATTTCAACAATTTTTACTATATCCCCCCAAAGGACCAAATTTCAACAATTTTCACAATACCCCCCCAAAGGACCAAATTTCAGAAATTTTCACAATAACCCCCAAAGGACCAAATTTTACCAATTTTCACAATACCCCCTTCAAGGGACCAAATTTCCCCAATTTTTATAATACCCCCCCAAAGGACCAAATTTCAGCAATTTTCGCAATACTCCCCCAACAGACCAAATGTCACCAATTTTCAGAATACTCCACCCAAAGGACCAAATTTAAACATTTTTCACAATACCCCCCAAGGGACCAAATTTCACCAATTTTCACAATAACCCCCAAGGGACCAAATTTCACCAATTTTCACGATACCCCCACAAAGGACCACATTTCACCAATTTTTACTACACCCCCGTAAATGACCAAATTTCACTAATTTTCACAATACCCCCCCAAGCACCAAATTTCACCAATTTTCACAATACCCCCCAAGGGACCACATTTCAGCAATTTTCACAATACCCCCCCCCCCAAAGACCAAATTTCCCCAATTTTCACAATACCCCCCAAAGGACCAAATTTCAGCAATTTTCACAATACCCCCCCTAAAGACCAAATTTCACAATACCCCCCAAAGGACCAAATTTCACCAATTTTCACAATACCCCCCGAAGGACCAAATTTCATCAATTTTCACAATACCGCCCCCAAAGGACCACATTTCACCAATTTTTACAATACCCCCCCAAAGGACCAAATTTCCCCTATTTTCACAATACCCCCAAGGGACCAAATTTCACCAATTTTCACAATACCCCCCAAAGGACCAAATTTGAGCAATTTTTACAATACCCCCCAAAATACCAAATTTCCGCAATTTTCACAATAGCCCCCCAAAGTACCAAATTTCACCAATTTTTACAATACCTGCCCCAAAGGACCACAATTCATCAATTTTCACAATACCCCCCCAAAGGACCAAATTTCACCAATTTTCCCTATACCCCCCCAAAGGACCAAATTTCAGCAATTTTTACAATACCCCCCAAAGGACCAAATTTCACCAATTTTCAAAATACCAACCATAAAGGACCAAATTTCAGCAATTTTCCCAATACCCCCAAAGGACCACATTTAACCAATTTTCACAATACCCCCTCCTAAATGACCAATTTTCACAATACCCCCCAAAGGACCACATTTCACCAATTTTCACAATACCCCCCCCAAAGGACCAAATTTCAACAATTTTCACAATACCCCCAAAGGACCAAATTTCATCAATTTTCACAATACCGCCCCCAAAGGACCACATTTCACCAAGTTTCACAATACCCCCCCAAAGGACCACATTTCACCAATTTTCACAATACCCCCCCAAAGGACCAAATTTCACCAATTTTCACAATACCCCCCCCCCCCAAAGGACCACATTTCAACAATTTTCACAATACCCCAAAGGACCAAATTTCATCAATTTTCACAATACCGCCCCCAAAGGACCACATTTCACCAAGTTTCACAATACCCCCCCAAAGGACCACATTTCACCAATTTTCACAATACCCCCCCAAAGGACCAAATTTCACCAATTTTCACTATACCCCCCCAAAGGACCAAATTTCCCCAATTTTCATAATACCCCCCAAAGGACCAAATTTCAGCAATTTTCACAATACCCCCCCCAAAGGACCACATTTCAGCAATTTTTACAATACCCCGCCCCAAAGGACCAAATTTACCCAATTTTCACAATACACCCCCAAAGGGACCAAATTTCACCAATTTTCACAATACCCCCCAAAGGACCAAATTTCACCAATTTTTACAATACCCGCCCCAAAGGGCCACAATTCACCAATTTTTACAGTACCCCCCAAAGGACCAAATTTCACCAATTTTTACAGTACCCACCAAAGGACTAAATTTCAGCAATTTTCACTATACCCCCCCCCCCAAAGGACCAAATTTCACCAATTTTCATAATACCCCCCCCAAAGGACCAAATTTTACCAATTTTCACAATACCCCCCAAAGGACCAAATTAATTTTTACAATACCCCCCCAAAGGACCACATTTTACCAATTTTCACAATACCCCCCCCAAAGGACCACATTTCACCAATTTTCACTATACCCCCCCAAAGGACCAAATTTCACCAATTTTCACCAATTTTCACAATAACCCCGAAAGCACTAAATTTCAGCAATTTTCACTATACCCCCCCAAGGACCAAATTTCCCCAATTTTCACTATACCCCCCAAAGGACCACATTTCAGCAATTTTTACAATTCCCCCCCAAAGGACCAAATTTCCACAATTTTCACAATAGCCCCACAAAATACCAAATTTCACCAGTTTTCACAATACCCCCAAAGGACTAAATTTCACCAATTTTCACAATACCCCCAAAGGACCAAATTTCACCAATTTTCACAATACCCCCAAAGGACTAAATTTCACCAATTTTCACAATACCCCCCCCCCCCCAATGGACCACATTTCTCCAATTTTCACAATACCCCCACAAAGGGACCACATTTCAGCAATTTTTACAATACCCCCCCCACCCAAAGGACCACATTTCACCAATTTTTAAAATACCCAACCAAAAGGACCAAATTTCACCAATTTTTACAATACCCCCCCAAAGGACCAAATTTCCACAATTTTCACAATAGCCCCCTAAAGAACCCAATTTCACCAATTTTCACAATACCCCCAAAGGACCAAATTTCAGCAATTTTCACAATACCCCCAAAGGACTAAATTTCACCAATCTTTACAATACCCCCCAAAGGACCAAATTTTCCCAATTTTCACAAAACCCCCCAAGGGACCAAATTTCACCAATTTTCACTAAACCCCACTAGGGACCAAATTTTACCCATTTTCACAATACCCCCACAAGGACCAAATTTCCCCAATTTTCACTATACTCCCCAAAGGACCACATTTCAACAATTTTTTACAATATCCCCCCAAAGGACCAAATTTCAAAAATTTTCACAATACCCCCCCAAAGGACCAAATTTCACCAATTTTCAAAATACCCCTCCAAAGGACCAAATTTCACCAATTTTCACAATAACCCCGAAAGCACTAAATTTCAGCAATTTTCACTATACCCCCCAAAGGACCAAATTTCACCAATTTTTACAATACCCCCCCCAAAGGACCACAGTTCAGCAATTTTCACAATACCCCCCCAAAAGACCAAATTTCACTAACTTTCACTATACCCCCCAATGACCAAATTTCCCATATTTTCACAATACCACCCCAAAGGACCAAATTTCACCAATTCTCACTATACCCCCCCAAAGGACCAAATTTCCCCAATTTTCACAATACCCCCCCAAGGGACTAAATTTCACCAATTTTCACTACACCCCCCCCAGGGACCACATTTCACCAATTTTCACAATACCCCCCCCAAGGGACCAAATTTCACAATAGAACCCCAAAGGACCAAATTTTACCAATTTTCAAATATACCACCCCAAAGGACCACATTTCAACAATTTTTACTATATCCCCCCAAAGGACCAAATTTCAACAATTTTCACAATACCCCCCCAAAGGACCAAATTTCAGAAATTTTCACAATAACCCCCAAAGGACCAAATTTTACCAATTTTCACAATACCCCCTTCAAGGGACCAAATTTCCCCAATTTTTATAATACCGCCCCCAAAGGACCAAATTTCAGCAATTTTCGCAATACTCCCCCAACAGACCAAATGTCACCAATTTTCACAATACTCCACAAAATTTAAACATTTTTCACAATACCCCCCAAGGGACCAAATTTCACCAATTTTCACAATAACCCCCAAGGGACCAAATTTCACCAATTTTCACGATACCCCCACAAAGGACCACATTTCACCAATTTTTACTACACCCCGTAAATGACCAAATTTCACTAATTTTCACAATACCCCCCCAAGCACCAAATTTCACCAATTTTCACAATACCCCCCAAGGGACCACATTTCAGCAATTTTCACAATACCCCCCCCCCAAAGACCAAATTTCCCCAATTTTCACAATACCCCCCAAAGGACCAAATTTCAGCAATTTTCACAATACCCCCCCTAAAGACCAAATTTCACAATACCCCCAAAGGACCAAATTTCACCAATTTTCACAATACCCCCCGAAGGACCAAATTTCATCAATTTTCACAATACCGCCCCCAAAGGACCACATTTCACCAATTTTTACAATACCCCCCCAAAGGACCAAATTTCCCCTATTTTCACAATACCCCCAAGGGACCAAATTTCACCAATTTTCACAATACCCCCCAAAGGACCAAATTTGAGCAATTTTTACAATACCCCCCAAAATACCAAATTTCCGCAATTTTCACAATAGCCCCCCAAAGTACCAAATTTCACCAATTTTTACAATACCTGCCCCAAAGGACCACAATTCATCAATTTTCACAATACCCCCCCAAAGGACCAAATTTCACCAATTTTCCCTATACCCCCCCAAAGGACCAAATTTCAGCAATTTTTACAATACCCCCCAAAGGACCAAATTTCACCAATTTTCAAAATACCAACCATAAAGGACCAAATTTCAGCAATTTTCCCAATACCCCCAAAGGACCACATTTAACCAATTTTCACAATACCCCCTCCTAAATGACCAATTTTCACAATACCCCCCAAAGGACCACATTTCACCAATTTTCACAATACCCCCCCAAAGGACCAAATTTCAACAATTTTCACAATACCCCAAAGGACCAAATTTCATCAATTTTCACAATACCGCCCCCAAAGGACCACATTTCACCAAGTTTCACAATACCCCCCCAAAGGACCACATTTCACCAATTTTCACAATACCCCCCCAAAGGACCAAATTTCACCAATTTTCACAATACCCCCCCCCAAAGGACCACATTCACCAATTTCACACATTCACCATTCACAACCCCCCCCCAAAGGACCACATTTCACCAATTTTCACAATACCCCCCAAAGGACCAAATTTCATCGATTTTCACAATACCGCCCCAAAGGACCACATTTCATCAATTTTTACAATACCCCCCCCAAAGGACCAAATTTCACCAAGTTTCACAATACCCCCCCAAAGGACCACATTTCACCAATTTTCACAATACCCCCCCAAAGGACCACATTTCAACAATTTTCACAATACCTCCCCAAAGGACCAGATTTCACCAATTTTTACAATACCCCCCAAAGGACCAAATTTCCAATATTCTCACAATACCCCCCAAGGGACCAAATTTCACCAATTTTCACAATACCCCCCAAAAGGACCAAATTTCAGCAATTTTTACAATACCCCCCCAAAATACCAAATTTCCGCAATTTTCACAATAGCCCCCCAAAGTAACAAATTTCACCAATTTTCACAATACCCCCAAATGACCAAATTACACCAATTTACACAATACCCCCTAAAGGACCAAATTTCACCAATTTTTACAATACCCGCCCCAAAGGACCACAATTCATCAATTTTCACAATACCCCCCCAAAGGACCAAATTTCACCAATTGTCCCTATACCCCCCAAAAGGACCAAATTTCAGCAATTTTTACAATACCCCCCAAAGGACCAAATTTCACCAATTTTCACAATACCAACCCAAAGCCCAAGGACCAATTTCAGCAATTTTCCCAATACCCCCCAAAGGACCACATTTAACCAATTTTCACAATACCCCCTCCCAAATGACCAATTTTCACAATACCCCCCAAAGGACCACATTTCACCAATTTTCACAATACCCCCCCAAAGGACCAAATTTCACCAATTTTCACAATACCCCCCAAAGGACCAAATTTCATCAATTTTCACAATACCGCCCCCAAAGGACCACATTTCAACAATTTTTACAATATCCCCCCAAAGTACCAAATTTCTACAATTTTCACAATACTCCCCCAAAGGACCAAATTTCACCAAGTTTCATAATACCCTACCAAAGGACCACATTTCACCAATTTTCACAATACCCCCCCCAAAGGACCAAATTTCACCAATTTTCACAATACCCCCCAAAGGACCAAATTTCACCAATTTTCACAATATCCCCCCAAAGGACCACATTTCAACAATTTTTACAATATCCCCCCAAAGGACCAAATTTCAACAATTTTCACAGTACCCCCCAAAGGACCAAATTTCTCGAATTTTCACAATACCCCCCCAAAGGACCACATTTTACCAATTTTCACAATACCCCCCCCTTAAAGGACCAAATTTCACCAATTTTCACTATACCCCCCCCCCCAAAGGACCAAATTTCCCCAATTTTCATAATACCCCCCAAAGTACCAAATTTCAGCAATTTTCACAATACCCCCCCCCAAAGGACCACATTTCAGCAATTTTTACAATACCCGCCCCAAAGGACCAAATTTACCCAATTTTCACAATACACCCCCAAAGGGACCAAATTTCAGCAATTTTCACTATACCCCCCCAAAGGACCAAATTTCACAAATTTTCATAATATCCCCCCAAAGGACCAAATTTCACCAATTTTCACAATACCCCCCAAAGGACCAAATTTCACCAATTTTTACAATACCCGCCCCAAAGGACCACAATTCACCAATTTTTACACTACCCCCAAAGGACCAAATTTCACCAATTTTTACAGTACCCACCAAAGGACTAAATTTCAGCAATTTTCACTATACCCCCAAAGGACCAAATTTCACCAATTTTCATAATACGCCCCCAAAGGACCAAATTTTACCAATTTTCACAATACCCCCCAAAGGACCAAATTTCACCAATTTTTATAATACCCGCCCCAAAGGACCACAATTCACCAATTTTCACAATACCCCACCCCAAAGGACCACATTTCACCAATTTTCACTATACCCCCCCAAAGGACCAAATTTCACCAATTTTCACAATAACCCCGAAAGCACTAAATTTCAGCAATTTTTACTATACCCCCCAAGGACCAAATTTCCCCAATTTTCACTATACCCCCCCCCCCCCCCAATGGACCACATTTCTCCAATTTTCACTATACCCCCTAAATGGACCAAATTTCACCAATTTTCACAATACCCCCACAAAGGACCACATTTCAGCAATCTTTACAATACCCCCCCCCCCCCCAAAGGACCAAATTTCACCAATTTTCACAATACCCCCCCAAAGGACCAAATTTCAGCAATTTTCACAATACCCCCCCCCAAAGGACCAAATTTTCCCAATTTTAACAAAACCCCCCAAGGAACCAAATTTCACCAATTTTCACTAAACCCCACTAGTGACCATATTTCACAAATTTTTACAATACCCCCCCAAAGGACCACATTTCAGCAATTTTTACAATACCCCCCAAAGGATTAAATTTCACCAATTTTCACAATACCCCCCCCAAAAGACCACATTTCACCAATTTTAACTATACCCCCGTAAATGACCAAATTTCACCAATTTTCACAATACCCCGCCCAAAGCACCAAATTTCACCAATTTTCACAATATCCCCCAAAGGACCAAATTTCACCAATTTTCAAAATACCCCTCCGAAGGACCAAATTTCCCCAATTTTCACAATACCCCCCAAGGGACTAAATTTCACCAATTTTCACTACACCCCCTCCCAGGGACCACATTTTACCAATTTTCACAATACCCCCCAAGGGACCAAATTTCACCAATTTTCACAATACAACCCCAAAGGACCAAATTTTACCAATTTTCAAATATACCGCCCCCAAAGGACCACATTTCAACAATTTTTACAATATCCCCCCAAAGGACCAAATTTCAACAATTTTCACAATACCCCCCAAAGGACCAAATTTCAGCAATTTTCACAATACCCCCTAAATGACCAAATTTCAGCAATTTTCACAATAACCCCCAAAGGACCACATTTTACCAATTTTCACAATACCCCCCCCAAAGGACCAAATTTCAGCAATTTTCACAATACCCCTACCAAAGGACCACATTTCAGAAATTTCACAATACCCCCCACCCCAAAGGACCAAATTTCCCCAATTTTCACAATACACCCCCAAGGGACTAAATTTCAGCAATTTTCACAATACCCCTCCCAAAGGACCACATTTCACCAATTTTCACTATACCCCCAAAAGGACCAAATTTTACCAATTTTCCTAATACCCCCTTCTAGGGACCAAATTTCCCCAATTTTCACAATACCCCCCCAAAGGACCACATATCAACAATTTTCACAATACCTCCCCAAAGGACCACATTTCACCAATTTTTACAATACCCCTCCCCCAAAGGACCAAATTTTCCCTATTTTCACAATACCCCCCAAAGGTCCAAATTTCACCAATTTCCACAATACCCCCCCAAAGGACCAAATTTCAGCAATTTTTAAAAATACCCCCCCAAAATACCAAATTTCCGCAATTTTCACAATAGCCCCCCAAAGTACCAAATTTCACCAATTTTCACAATACCCCCAAATGACCAAATTTCACCAATTTACACAATACCCCCAAAGGAACAAATTTCACCAATTTTTACAATACCTGCCCCAAAGGACCACAATTCATCAATTTTCACAATACCCCCCTCCCAAAGGACCAAATTTCAGCAATTTTTACAATACCCCCCAAAGGACCAAATTTCACCAATTTTCACAATACCCCCCCCAAAGGACCAAATTTCAGCAATTTTCCCAATACCCCCCAAAGGACCACATTTTACCAATTTTCACAATACCCCTCCCAAATGACCAATTTTCACAATACCCCCCAAAGGACCAAATTTCACCAATTTTCACAATACCCCCCAAAGGACCAAATTTCATCAATTTTCACAATACCGCCCCCAAAGGACCACATTTCAACAATTTTTACAATACCCCCCCAAAGGACCAAATTTCAACAATTTTCACAATACTCCCCCAAAGGACCAAATTTCACCAAGTTTCACAATACCCCCCCAAAGGACTACATTTAACCAATTTTCATAATACCCCCCCAAAGGACCACATTTCAACAATTTTCACAAAACCTCCCCAAAGGACCACATTTCACCAATTTTTACAATACCCCCCCCAAAGGACCAAATTTCCCCTATTTTCACAATACCCCCCAAGGGACCAAATTTCATCAATTTTCACAATACCCCCCCAAAGGACCAAATTTGAGCAATTTTTACAATACCCCCCCAAAATACCAAATTTCCGCAATTTTCACAATAGCCCCCCAAAGTACCAAATTTCACCAATTTTTACAATACCCGCCCCAAAGGACCACAATTCATCAATTTTCACAATACCCCCCCAAAGGACCAAATTTCAGCAATTTTTACAATACCCCCCAAAGGACCAAATTTCACCAATTTTCACAATACCCCCTCCCAAATGACCAATTTTCACAATACCCCCCAAAGGACCACATTTCACCAATTTTCACAATACCCCCCCAAAAGACCAAATTTCACCAACTTTCACTATACCCCCCAATGACCACATTTCCCATATTTTCACAATACCCCCCCAAAGGACCAAATTTCACCAATTCTCACTATACCCCCCCAAAGGACCAAATTTAACCAATTTTCACAATACCCCCCAAGGGACTAAATTTCACCAATTTTCACTACACCCCCCCCAGGAACCACATTTCACTAATTTTCACAATACCCCCCAAGGGACCAAATTTCACCAATTTTCACAATACAACCCCAAAGGACCAAATTTTACCAATTTTCAAATATACCGCCCCCAAAGGACCACATTTCAACAATTTTTACAATACCCCCTAAATGACCAAATTTCAACAATTTTCATAATACCCCCCCAAAGGACCAAATTTCAGCAATTTTCACAATACCCCCTAAATGACCAAATTTCAGCAATTTTCACAATAACCCCCAAAGGACCACATTTTACCAATTTTCACAATACCCCCCCAAAGGACCAAATTTCAGCAATTTTCACAATACCCCCCCCCCAAAGGACCACATTTCAGAAATTTCACAATACCCCCCACCCCAAAGGACCAAATTTCCCCAATTTTCACAATACACCCCCAAGGGACTAAATTTCAGCAATTTTCACAATACCCCCTCCCAAAGGACCACATTTCACCAATTTTCACTATACCCCCAAAAGGACCAAATTTTACCAATTTTCCCAATACCCCCTTCAAGGGACCAAATTTCCCCAATTTTCACAATACCCCCCCAAAGGACCACATTTCAACAATTTTCACAATACCTCCCCAAAGGACCACATTTTACCAATTTTTACAATACCCCCCAAAATACCAAATTTCCGCAATTTTCACAATAGCCCCCCAAAGTACCAAATTTCACCAATTTTCACAATACCCCCAAATGACCAAATTTCACCAATTTACACAATACCCCCCAAAGGACCAAATTTCACCAATTTTTACAATACCTGCCCCAAAGGACCACAATTCATCAATTTTCACAATACCCCCCTCCCAAAGGACCAAATTTCACCAATTTTCCCTATACCCCCCCAAAGGACCAAATTTCAGCAATTTTTACAATACCCCCCAAAGGACCACATTTTACCAATTTTCACAATACCCCCCCAAAGGACCAAATTTCAACAATTTTCACAATACTCCGCCAAAGGACCAAGTTTCACAATACCCCCCCAAAGGACCACATTTAACCAATGTTCACAATACCCCCCCAAAGGACCACATTTCAACAATTTTCACAAAACCTCCCCAAAGGACCACATTTTACCAATTTTTACAATACCCCCCTCCCAAAGGACCAAATTTCCCCTATTTTCACAATACCCCCAAAGGGACCAAATTTCATCAATTTTCACAATACCCCCCCAAAGGACCAAATTTGAGCAATTTTTACAATACCCCCCCAAAATACCAAATTTCCGCAATTTTTACAATAGCCCCCCAAAGTACCAAATTTCACCAATTTTTACAATACCCGCCCCAAAGGACCAAAATTCATCAATTTTCACAATACCCCCCCAAAGGACCAAATTTCACCAATTTTCCCTATACCCCCCCAAAGGACCAAATTTCAGCAATTTTTACAATACCCCCCAAAGGACCAAATTTCAGCAATATTCCCAATACCCCCCAAAGGACCACATTTAACCAATTTTCACAATACCCCCTCCCAAATGACCAATTTTCACAATACCCCCCAAAGGACCACATTTCACCAATTTTCACAATACCCCCAAAGGACCACATTTCAACAATTTTTACAATATCCCCCCAAAGGACCAAATTTCAATAATTTTCACAATACTCCCCCAAAGGACCAAATTTCACCAAGTTTCACAATACCCCCCCAAAGGACCACATTTCACCAATTTTCACAATACCCCCCCAAAGGACCAAATTTCACCAATTTTCACAATACCCCCCAAAGGACCAAATTTCACCAATTTTCACAATATCCCCCCAAAGGACCACATTTCAACAATTTTTACAATATCCCCCCAAAGGACCAAATTTCAACAATTTTCACAATATCCCCCCAAAGGACCACATTTCAACAATTTTTACAATATCCCCCCAAAGGACCAAATTTCAACAATTTTCACAATACTCCCCCAAAGGACCAAATTTCACCAAGTTTCACAATACCCCCCAAAGGACCACATTTCACCAATTTTCACAATACCCCCCCAAAGGACCAAATTTCACCAATTTTCACAATACCCCCCAAAGGACCAAATTTCACCAATTTTCACAATATCCCCCAAAGGACCACATTTCAACAATTTTTACAATATCCCCCCAAAGGACCAAATTTCAACAATTTTCACAATATCCCCCCAAAGGACCACATTTCAACAATTTTTACAATATCCCCCCAAAGGACCAAATTTCAACAATTTTCACAGTACCGCCCAAAGGACCAAATTTCTCGAATTTTCACAATACCCCCCCAAAGGACCAAATTTCTCCAATTTTCACAATACACCCCCAAGGGACTAAATTTCAGCAATTTTCACAATACCCCCTCCCAAAGGACCACATTTCACCAATTTTCACTATACCCCCAAAAGGACCAAATTTTACCAATTTTCCCAATACCCCCTTCAAGGGACCAAATTTCCCCAATTTTCACAATACCCCCCCAAAGGACCACATTTCAACAATTTTCACATTACCTCCCCAAAGGACCACATTTTACCAATTTTTACAATACCCCCCCAAAGTACCAAATTTCACCAATTTTCACAATACCCCCAAATGACCAAATTTCACCAATTTACACAATACCCCCCAAAGGACCAAATTTCACCAATTTTTACAATACCTGCCCCAAAGGACCACAATTCATCAATTTTCACAATACCCCCCTCCCAAAGGACCAAATTTCACCAATTTTCCCTATACCCCCCCAAAGGACCAAATTTCAGCAATTTTTACAATACCCCCCAAAGGACCAAATTTCACCAATTTTCACAATACCCCCCCCAAAGGACCAAATTTCAGCAATTTTCCCAATACCCCCCAAAGGACCACATTTTACCAATTTTCACAATACCCCCTCCCAAATGACCAATTTTCACAATACCCCCCAAAGGACCAAATTTCACAATACACCCCAAAGGACCAAATTTTACCAATTTTCACAATACCCCCCAAAGGACCAAATTTCACCAATTTTTACAATACCCGCCCCAAAGGACCACAATTCACCAATTTTCACAATACCCCACCCCAAAGGACCACATTTCACCAATTTTCACAATACCCCCCCAAAGGACCACATTTTACCAATTTTCACTATACCCCCCCAAAGGACCAAATTTCACCAGTTTTCACAATAACCCTGAAAGCACTAAATTTCAGCAATTTTCACTATACCCCCCCCCCCCAAGGACCAAATTTCACCAATTTTCACTATATCCCCCCCAAAATACCACATTTCACCAGTTTTCACAATACCCCCAAAGGACTAAATTTCACCAATTTTCACAATACCCCCAAAGGACCAAATTTCACCAATTTTCACAATACCCCCCCAAAGGACCAAATTTCAGCAATTTTCACAATACCCCCCCAAAGGACCAAATTTCAGCAATTTTTACAATACCCCCCCAAAGGACCAAATTTCCACAATTTTCACAATAGCCCCCCAAAATACCAAATTTCACCAGTTTTCACAATACCCCCAAAGGACTAAATTTCACCAATTTTCACAATACCCCTCAAAGGACTAAATTTCACCAATTTTCACAATACCCCCCAAAGGACCAAATTTCACCAATTTTCACAATACCCCCCCAAAGGACCAAATTTCAGCAATTTTCACAATACCCCCCCAAAGGACCAAATTTTCCCAATTTTCACAAAACCCCCCAAGGGACCAAATTTCAATAATTTTCACTAAACCCCACTAGGGACCAAATTTTACCCATTTTCACAATACCCCCCCAAAGGACCACATTTCAGCAATTTTTACAATACCCCCCAAAGGATTAAATTTCACCAATTTTCACAATACGCCCCAAAAGACCACATTTCACCAATTTTCACTATACCCCCATAAATGACCAAATTTCACCAATTTTCACAATACCCCCCAAAGCACCAAATTTCACCAATTTTCACAATACCCCCCCAAAGGAGCAAATTTCACCAATTTTCAAAATACCCCTCCAAAGGACCAAATTTCACCAATTTTCACTATACCTCCCCCCCCCAAAGATTAAATTTCCCCAATTTTCACAATACCCCCGAAGGGACCAAATTTCACCAATTTTCACAATACCCCCCAAAGAACCACATTTCAGCAATTTTCACAATAAAACCCCAAGGGACCAAATTTCACCAATTTTCACAATAGCCCACCAAAGTACCAAATTTCACCAATTTTCACAATACCCCCAAATGACCAAATTTCACCAATTTACACAATACCCCCCAAAGGACCAAATTTCACCAATTTTTACAATACCTGCCCCAAAGGACCACAATTCATCAATTTTCACAATACCCCCTCCCAAAGGACCAAATTTCACCTATTTTCCCTATACCCCCCAAAGGACCAAATTTCAGCAATTTTTACAATACCCCCCAAAGGACCAAATTTCAACAATTTTCACAATACCCCCCCAAGGACCAAATTTCAGCAATTTTCCCAATACCCCCAAAGGACCACATTTTACCAATTTTCACAATACCCCATCCCAAATGACCAATTTTCACAATACCCCCCAAAGGACCAAATTTCACCAATTTTCACAATACCCCCCAAAGGACCAAATTTTGTCAATTTTCACAATACAACCCCTGAAGGACCACATTTAACCAATTTTCACAATACCCCCCCAAAGGACCACATTTCAACAATTTTCACAAAACCTCCACAAAGGACCACATTTCACCAATTTTTACAATACCCCCCCCAAAGGACCAAATTTCCCCTATTTTCACAATACCCCCCAAGGACCAAATTTCACCAATTTTCACAATACCCCCCCCCCCAAAGGACCAAATTTGAGCAATTTTTACAATACCCCCCCAAAATACCAAATTTCCGCAATTTTCACAATAGCCCCCCAAAGTACCAAATTTCACCAATTTTTACAATACCTGCCCCAAAGGACCACAATTCATCAATTTTCACAATACCCCCCAAAGGACCAAATTTCACCAATTTTCCCTATACCCCCCCCAAAGGACCAAATTTCAGCAATTTTTACAATACCCCCCAAAGGACCAAATTTCACCAATTTTCACAATACCAACCCCAAAGGACCAAATTTCATCAATTTTCCCAATACCCCCAAAGGACCAAATTTCATCAATTTTCACAATACCCCCAAAGGACCAAATTTCACCAATTTTCACAATACCCCCAAAGGACCAAATTTCATCAATTTTCACAATACCGCCCCCAAAGGACCACATTTCAACAATTTTTACAATATCCCCCCAAAGGACCAAATTTCAAAAATTTTCACAATACTCCCCCAAATGACCAAATTTCACCAAGTTTCACAATACCCCCCCAAAGGACCACATTTCACCAATTTTCAGAATACCCCCCAAAGGACCAAATTTCACCAATTTTCACAATACCCCCCCAAAGGACCAAATTTCACCAATTTTCACAATAACCCCCAAAGGACCAAATTTCACCAATTTTCACAATATCCCCCCAAAGGACCACATTTTAACAATTTTTACAATATCCCCCCAAAGGACCAAATTTCAACAATTTTCACAATACCCCCCAAAGGACCAAATTTCTCGAATTTTCACAATACCCCCTCAAAGGACCACATTTTACCAATTTTCACAATACCCCCCCCCTTAAAGGACCAAATTTCACCAATTTTCACTATACCCCCCCAAAGGACCAAATTTCCCCAATTTTCATAATACCCCCCAAAGGACCAAATTTCAGCAATTTTCACAATACCCCCCCAAAGGACCACATTTTAGCAATTTTTACAATACCCGCCCCAAAGGACCAAATTTACCCAATTTTCACAATACACTCCCAAAGGACCAAATTTCAGCAATTTTCACTATACCCCCCCAAAGGACCAAATTTCACAAATTTTCATAATATCCCCCCAAAGGACCAAATTTCACCAATTTTTACAGTACCCCCAAAGGACTAAATTTCAGCAATTTTCACTATACCCCCCCAAAGGACCAAATTTCACCAATTTTCATAATACCCCCCAAAGGACCAAATTTTACCAATTTTCACAATACCCCTAAAGGACCAAATTTCACCAATTTTTACAATACCCGCCCAAAGGACCACAATTCACCAATTTTCACAATACCCCACCCCAAAGGACCACATTTCACCAATTTTCACTATACCCCCCCAAAGGACCAAATTTCACCAATTTTCACAATAACCCCGAAAGCACTAAATTTCAGCAATTTTCACTATACCCCCCCACCAAGGACCAAATTTCCCCAATTTTCACTATACCCCCAAAGGACCACATTTCAGCAATTTTTACAATACCCCCCCAAAGGACCAAATTTCACCAATTTTCACAATACCCCCAAAGGACCAAATTTCACCAATTTTCACAATACCCCCCCCCCCAATGGACCACATTTCTCCAATTTTCACTATACCCCCTAAATGGACCAAATTTCACCAATTTTCACAATACCCCCACAAAGGACCACATTTCAGCAATTTTTACAATACCCCCAAAGGACCACATTTCACCAATTTTTAAAATACCCCCCCAAAAGGACCAAATTTCACCAATTTTCACAATACCACGCTAAGAACCAAATTTCACCAATTTTCACAATACCCCCCCCAAAGGACCAAATTTCAGCAATTTTCACAATACCCCCCCAAAGGACCAAATTTCAGCAATTTTTACAATACCCCCCCAAAGGACCAAATTTCCACAATTTTCACAATAGCCCCAAAGGACTAAATTTCACTAATCTTTACAATACTTCCCCCCAAAGGACCAAATTTTCACAAAACCCCCCAAGGGACCAAATTTCACCAATTTTCACTAAACCCCACTAGGGACCAAATTTTACCCATTTTCACAAAACCCCCCAAAGGACCACATTTCAGCAATTTTTACAATACCCCCCCAAAGGATTAAATTTCACCAATTTTCACAATACCCCCCCAAAAAACCACATTTCACCAATTTTCACTATACCCCCGTAAATGACCAAATTTCACCAATTTTCACAATACCCCCCCCCCCCCAAAGCACCAAATTTTCACAAAACCCCCCAAGGGACCAAATTTCACCAATTTTCACAATACCCCCCAAGGGACCAAATTTCACCAATTTTCACAATACCCCCCCAAAGGACCAAATTTGAGCAATTTTTACAATACCCCCCAAAATACCAAATTTCCGCAATTTTCACAATAGCCCCCCAAAGTACCAAATTTCACCAATTTTTACAATACCCGCCCCAAAGGACCACAATTCATCAATTTTCACAATACCCCCCCAAAAGACCAAATTTCACCAGATTTCCCTATACCCCCCCAAAGGACCAAATTTCAGCAATTTTTACAATACCCCCAAAGGACCAAATTTCACCAATTTTCACAATACCAACCCAAAGGACCAAATTTCACCAATTTTCCCAATACCCCCAAAGGACCACATTTAACCAATTTTCACAATACCCCCTCCCAAATGACCAATTTTCACAATACCCCCCAAAGGACCACATTTCACCAATTTTCACAATACCCCCCCAAAAGACCAAATTTCACCAACTTTCACTATACCCCCCAATGACCAAATTTCCCATATTTTCACAATACCCCCCCAAAGGACCAAATTTCACCAATTCTCACTATACCCCCCAAAGGACCAAATTTCACCAATTTTCACAATACCCCCCAAGGGACTAAATTTCACCAATTTTCACTACACCCCCCCAGGAACCACATTTCACTAATTTTCACAATACCCCCCCAAGGGACCAAATTTCACCAATTTTCACAATACAACCCCAAAGGACCAAATTTTACCAATTTTCAAATATACCGCCCCCAAAGGACCACATTTCAACAATTTTTACAATATCCCCCCAAAGGACCAAATTTCAACAATTTTCACAATACACCCCCAAGGGACTAAATTTCAGCAATTTTCACAATACCCCCTCCCAAAGGACCACATTTCACCAATTTTCACTATACCCCCAAAAGGACCAAATTTTACCAATTTTCCCAATACCCCCTTCAAGGGACCAAATTTCCCCAATTTTCACAATACCCCCCCAAAGGACCACATTTCAACAATTTTCACAATACCTCCCCAAAGGACCACATTTTACCAATTTTTACAATACCCCCCCAAAATACCAAATTTCCGCAATTTTCACAATAGCCCCCCAAAGTACCAAATTTCACCAATTTTCACAATACCCCCCAAATGACCAAATTTCACCAATTTACACAATACCCCCCAAAGGACCAAATTTCACCAGATTTCCCTATACCCCCCCAAAGGACCAAATTTCAGCAATTTTTACAATACCCCCAAAGGACCAAATTTCACCAATTTTCACAATACCAACCCCAAAGGACCAAATTTCACCAATTTTCCCAATACCCCCCAAAGGACCACATTTAACCAATTTTCACAATACCCCCTCCCAAATGACCAATTTTCACAATACCCCCCAAAGGACCACATTTCACCAATTTTCACAATACCCCCCCAAAAGACCAAATTTCACCAACTTTCACTATACCCCCCAATGACCAAATTTCCCATATTTTCACAATACCCCCCCAAAGGACCAAATTTCACCAATTCTCACTATACCCCCCCCCAAAGGACCAAATTTCACCAATTTTCACAATACCCCCCAAGGGACTAAATTTCACCAATTTTCACTACACCCCCCCAGGAACCACATTTCACTAATTTTCACAATACCCCCCCAAGGGACCAAATTTCACCAATTTTCACAATACAACCCCAAAGGACCAAATTTTACCAATTTTCAAATATACCGCA
>NW_027448529.1:0-33855 GCF_038048845.1 Mixophyes fleayi
TCATGATTCGATTTATGATTCATGATTCATGATTTAATTCATGATTCGTGATTCATGATTTAACTCATGATTCATAATTCAATTCATGATTCATGATTCATGATTCATGATTCATGATTTGATTCATGATTCATGATTCATGATTCATGATTCATGATTCAATTCATGATTCATGATTCATGATTCAATTCATGATTCATGATTCATGATTAATGATTTGATTCATGATTCATGATTCAATTCATGATTCATGATTCATGATTCATGATTTATGATTCAATTCATAATTCATGATTCATGATTCGATTCATGATTCATGACTCAATTCATGATTCATGATTCATGATTCATGATTCATGATTCGATTCATGATTCATGATTTATGATTCAATTCATGATTCATGATTCATGATTCATGATTCAATTCATGATTCATGATTCATGATTCGATTCATGATTCATGATTCATGATTAATGATTCATGATTCGATTCATGATTCATGATTAAATTCATGATTCATGATTCGATCATGATTCATGATTTATGATTCAATTCATGATTCATGATTCATGATTGAATTCATGATTCATAATTCATGATTCATGATTCATGATTCAATTCATGATTCATGAATCATGATTTATGATTCGATTCATGATTCATGATTTATGATTCAATTCATGATTCATGATTCATGATTGAATTCATGATTCATAATCATGATTCATGATTCGAATTATGATTCATGATTCATAATTTAATTCATAATTCATGATTCATGATTCAATTCATGATTCATGATTCATGATTCATGATTCATGATTCAATTCATGATTCATGATTCATGATTCGAATCTGATTCAATTCATGATTCATGATTCGATTTATGATTCATGATTCATGATTTAATTCATGATTCGTGATTCATGATTTAACTCATGATTCATGATTCATGATTCATGATTCATGATTCATGATTCATGATTCATGATTTGATTCATGATTCATGATTCATGATTAATGATTCATGATTCGATTCATGATTCATGATTCATGATTCATGATTCATGATTCAATTCATGATTCATGATTCATGATTCAATTCATGATTCATGATTCATGATTAATGATTTGATTCATGAATCACGATTCAATTCATGATTCATGATTCATGATTCATGATTTATGATTCAATTCATAATTCATGATTCATGATTCGATTCATGATTCATGATTCATGACTCAATTCATGATTCATGATTCATGATTCATGATTCGATTCATGATTCATGATTTATGATTCAATTCATGATTCATGATTCATGATTCATGATTCAATTCATGATTCATGATTCATGATTCAATTCATGATTCATGATTCAATGTATGATTCATGATTCATGATTCAATTCATGATTCATGATTCAATTCATGATTCATGATTCATGATTATGATTTGATTCATGATTCAAGATTCAATTCATGATTCATGATTTATGATTCATGATTCAATTCATGATTCAATTCATGATTCATTATTCATAATTTAATTCATGATTCATGATTTGATTCATGATTCATGATTCAATTTATGATTCATGATTCATGATTCAATTCATGATTCATGATTCAATTCATGATTCATTATTCATGATTCATCATTCAATTCATGATTCGATTCATGATACAATGTATGATTCACGATTCATGATTCAATGTATGATTCATGATTCATGATTCAATTAATGATTCATGATTTAAATAATGATTCATGACTCAATTCATGATTCGATTCATGATTCACGATTCATGATTCAATGTATGATTCATGATTCATGATTCAATTAATGATTCATGATTTAAATAATGATTCATGACTCAATTCATGATTCATGATTCATGAATTATGATTTATGATTTGATTCAGGATTCATGATTTATGATTCAATTCATGATTCTTGATTCATGATTCAATTCATGATTCATAATTCATGATTCATGATTTGATTCATGATTTATGATTCAATTCATGATTCATGATTCATGATTCATGATTTATGATTCGATTCATGATTCATGATTCAATTAATCATTCATGATTCATGATTCAATTCATGATTCATGATTCATGATTTAATTCATGATTAATGATTCATGATTCATGATTCATGATTCATGATTCATGATTAATGATTCATGATTCGAATTATGATTCATGATTCATAATTTAATTCATGATTCATGATTCATGATTCAATTAATGATTCATGATTCATGATTTATGATTCAATTAATGATTCATGATTCATGATTCATGATTTATGATTCAATTAATGATTCATGATTCATGATTCGAATCCTGATTCAAGTCATGATTCATGATTCAATTTATGATTCATGATTCATGATTTAATTCATGATTCGTGATTCATGATTTAACTCATGATTCATAATTCAATTCATGATTCATGATTCATGATTCATGATTTGATTCATGATTCATGATTCATGATTAATGATTCATGATTCGATTCAATATTTCATGATTCATGATTCATGATTCATGATTCATGATTCAATTCATGATTCATGATTCATGATTCAATTCATGATTCATGATTCATGATTAATGATTTGATTCATGATTCATGATTCAATTCATGATTCATGATTCATGATTTATGATTCAATTCATAATTCATGATTCATGATTCGATTCATGATTCATGATTCATGACTCAATTCATGATTCATGATTCATGATTCGATTCATGATTCATGATTTATGATTCAATTCATGATTCATGATTCATGATTCATGATTCAATTCATGATTCATGATTCATGATTCGATTCATGATTCATGATTCATGATTAATGATTCATGATTTGATTCATGATTCATGATTCAATTCATGATTTATGATTCATGAATCATGATTTATGATTCGATTCATGATTCATGAATTATGATTCAATTCATGATTCATGATTCATGATTCAATTCATGATTCATAATTCATGATTCATGATTCATGATTTGATTCATGATTCATGATTCAATTCATGATTCATGATTCATGATTCATGATTCATGATTCATGATTCATGATTTATGATTCGATTCATGATTCATGATTCAATTAATCATTCATGATTCATGATTCAATTCATGATTTATGATTCATGATTTAATTCATGATTAATGATTCAATTCATGATTCATGATTCATGATTCATGATTCATGATTCAATTAATGATTCATGATTCATGATTCGAATCCTGATTCAATTCATGATTCATGATTCGATTTATGATTCATGATTCATGATTTAATTCATGATTCGTGATTCATGATTTAACTCATGATTCATAATTCAATTCATGATTCATGATTTGATTCATGATTCATGATTCATCATTAATGATTCATGATTTGATTCATGATTCATGATTCATGATTCATGATTCAATTCATGATTCATGATTCAATTCATGATTCATGATTAATGATTTGATTCATGATTCATGATTCAATTCATGATTCATGATTCATGATTCATGATTTATGATTCAATTCATAATTCATGATTCATGATTCGATTCATGATTCATGATTCATGACTCAATTCATGATTCATGATTCATGATTCATGATTTGATTCATGATTCATGATTTATGATTCAATTCATGATTCATGATTCATGATTCATGATTCAATTCATGATTCATGATTCAATGTATGATTCATGATTCATGATTCAATTCATGATTCATGATTCGATTTATGATTCATGATTCATGATTTAATTCATGATTCGTGATTCATGATTTAACTCATGATTCATAATTCAATTCATGATTCATGATTCATGATTCATGATTCATGATTCATGATTCATGATTTGATTCATGACTCATGATTCATGATTAATGATTCATTATTCGATTCATGATTCATGATTCATGATTCATGATTCATGATTCAATTCATAATTCATGATTCATGATTCAATTCATGATTTATGATTCATGATTCGATTCATGATTCATGATTCATGACTCAATTCATGATTCATGATTCATGATTCATGATTCATGATTCGATTCATGATTCATGATTTATGATTCAATTCATGATTCATGATTCATGATTCATGATTCAATTCATGATTCATGATTCATGATTCAATTCATGATTCATGATTCAATGTATGATTCATGATTCATGATTCAATTCATAATTCATGATTCAATTCATGATTCATGATTCATGATTAATGATTTGATTCATGATTCAAGATTCAATTCATGATTCATGATTTATGATTCATGATTCAATTCATGATTCAATTCATGATTCATTATTCATAATTTAATTCATGATTCATGATTTGATTCATGATTCATGATTCAATTTATGATTCATGATTCATGATTCAATTCATGATTCATTATTCATGATTCATCATTCAATGTATGATTCATGATTCATGATTCAATGTATGATTCACGATTCATGATTCAATGTATGATTCATGATTCATGATTCAATTAATGATTCATGATTTAAATAATGATTCCTGACTCAATTCATGATTCGATTCATGATTCACGATTCATGATTCAATGTATGATTCATGATTCATGATTCAATTAATGATTCATGATTTAAATAATGATTCATGACTCAATTCATGATTCATGATTCATGAATTATGATTTATGATTTGATTCAGGATTCATGATTTATGATTCAATTCATGATTCATGATTCATGATTCAATTCATGATTCATAATTCATGATTCATGATTCATGATTTGATTCATGATTTATGATTCAATTCATGATTCATGATTCATGATTCATGATTTATGATTCGATTCATGATTCATGATTCAATTAATCATTCATGATTCATGATTCAATTCATGATTCATGATTCATGATTTAATTCATGATTAATGATTCAATTCATGATTCATGATTCATGATTCATGATTCATGATTCAATTAATGATTCATGATTCATGATTCGAATCCTGATTCAATTCATGATTCATGATTCGATTTATGATTCATGATTCATGATTTAATTCATGATTCGTGATTCATGATTTAACTCATGATTCATAATTCAATTCATGATTCATGATTCATGATTTGATTCATGATTCATGATTCATCATTAATGATTCATGATTCGATTCATGATTCATGATTCATGATTCATGATACATGATTCATGATTCAATTCATGATTCATGATTCATGATTCAATTCATGATTCATGATTCATGATTAATGATTTGATTCATGATTCATGATTCAATTCATGATTCATGATTCATGATTCATGATTTATGATTCAATTCATAATTCATGATTCATGATTCGATTCATGATTCATGATTCATGACTCAATTCATGATTCATGATTCATGATTCATGATTTGATTCATGATTCATGATTGATAATTCAATTCATGATTCATGATTCATGATTCATGATTCATGATTCATGATTCAATTCATGATTCATGATTCATGATTCATGATTCAATTCATGATTCATGATTTAATGTATGATTCATGATTCATGATTCAATTCATGATTCATGATTCAATTCATGATTCATGATTCAATTCATGATTCATGATTCTATTCATGATTTATGATTCAATTCATGATTCAATTCATGATTCATGATTCGATTCATGATTCATGATTCAATTCATGATTCATGATTCAATTCATGATTCATGATTCATGATTCAATTCATGATTCATGATTCATGATTCAATTCATGATTCATGATTCATGATTCAAGATTCAATTCATGATTCATGATTCAATTCATGATTCATGATTTGATTCATGATTTATGATTCAATTCATGATTCATGATTCATGATTCATGATTTATGATTCGATTCATGATTCATGATTCAATTAATCATTCATGATTCATGATTCAATTCATGATTCATGATTCATGATTTAATTCATGATTAATGATTCATGATTCATGATTCATGATTCATGATTCATGATTAATGATTCATGATTCGAATTATGATTCATGATTCATAATTTAATTCATGATTCATGATTCATGATTCAATTAATGATTCATGATTCATGATTTATGATTCAATTAATGATTCATGATTCATGATTCATGATTCGAATCCTGATTCAATTCATGATTCATGATTCGATTTATGATTCATGATTCATGATTTAATTCATGATTCGTGATTCATGATTTAACTCATGATTCATAATTCAATTCATGATTCATGATTCATGATTCATGATTCATGATTTGATTCATGATTCATGATTCATGATTAATGATTCATGATTTGATTCATGATTCATGATTCATGATTCATGATTCATGTTTCATGATTCATGATTCATGATTCAATTCATGATTCATGATTCATGATTTAATTCATGATTCATGATTCATGATTAATGATTTGATTCATGATTCATGATTCAATTCATGATTCATGATTCATGATTTATGATTCAATTCATAATTCATGATTCATGATTCGATTCATGATTCATGATTCATGACTCAATTCATGATTCATGATTCATGATTCATGATTCGATTCATGATTCATGATTCATGATTCAATTCATGATTCATGATTCATGATTCATGATTCAATTCATGATTCATGATTCATGATTCGATTCATGATTCATGATTCATGATTAATGATTCATGATTTGATTCATGATTCATGATTCAATTCATGATTTATGATTCATGAATCATGATTTATGATTCGATTCATGATTCATGAATTATGATTCAATTCATGATTCATGATTCATGATTCAATTCATGATTCATAATTCATGATTCCCGATTCATGATTTGATTCATGATTCATGATTCAATTCATGATTCATGATTCATGATTCATGATTTATGATTCGATTCATGATTCATGATTCAATTAATCATTCATGATTCATGATTCAATTCATGATTCATGATTCATGATTTAATTCATGATTAATGATTCAATTCATGATTCATGATTCATGATTCATGATTCATGATTCATGATTTGATTCATGATTCATGATTGATGATTCAATTCATGATTCATGATTCATGATTCATGATTCATGATTCATGATTCAATTCATGATTCATGATTCATGATTCATGATTCAATTCATGATTCATGATTTAATGTATGATTCATGATTCATGATTCAATTCATGATTCATGATTCAATTCATGATTCATGATTCAATTCATGATTCATGATTCTATTCATGATTTATGATTCAATTCATGATTCAATTCATGATTCATGATTCGATTCATGATTCATGATTCAATTCATGATTCATGATTCAATTCATGATTCATGATTCATGATTCAATTCATGATTCATGATTCATGATTCAATTCATGATTCATGATTCATGATTCATGATTCAAGATTCAATTCATGATTCATGATTCAATTCATGATTCATGATTTGATTCATGATTTATGATTCAATTCATGATTCATGATTCATGATTCATGATTTATGATTCGATTCATGATTCATGATTCAATTAATCATTCATGATTCATGATTCAATTCATGATTCATGATTCATGATTTAATTCATGATTAATGATTCATGATTCATGATTCATGATTCATGATTCATGATTAATGATTCATGATTCGAATTATGATTCATGATTCATAATTTAATTCATGATTCATGATTCATGATTCAATTAATGATTCATGATTCATGATTCATGATTTATGATTCAATTAATGATTCATGATTCATGATTCATGATTTATGATTCAATTAATGATTCATGATTCATGATTCGAATCCTGATTCAATTCATGATTCATGATTCGATTTATGATTCATGATTCATGATTTAATTCATGATTCGTGATTCATGATTTAACTCATGATTCATAATTCAATTCATGATTCATGATTCATGATTCATGATTCATGATTTGATTCATGATTCATGATTCATGATTAATGATTCATGATTTGATTCATGATTCATGATTCATGATTCATGTTTCATGATTCATGATTCATGATTCAATTCATGATTCATGATTCATGATTCAATTCATGATTCATGATTCATGATTAATGATTTGATTCATGATTCAATTCATGATTCATGATTCATGATTTATGATTCAATTCATAATTCATGATTCATGATTCGATTCATGATTCATGATTCATGACTCAATTCATGATTCATGATTCATGATTCATGATTCGATTCATGATTCATGATTCAATTCATGATTCATGATTCATGATTCATGATTCAATTCATGATTCATGATTCATGATTCGATTCATGATTCATGATTCATGATTAATGATTCATGATTTGATTCATGATTCATGATTCAATTCATGATTTATGATTCATGAATCATGATTTATGATTCGATTCATGATTCATGAATTATGATTCAATTCATGATTCATGATTCATGATTCAATTCATGATTCATAATTCATGATTCATGATTCATGATTTGATTCATGATTCATGATTCAATTCATGATTCATGATTCATGATTCATGATTTATGATTCGATTCATGATTCATGATTCAATTAATCATTCATGATTCATGATTCAATTCATGATTCATGATTCATGATTTAATTCATGATTAATGATTCAATTCATGATTCATGATTCATGATTCATGATTCATGATTCAAATAATGATTCATGATTCATGATTCGAATCCTGATTCAATTCATGATTCATGATTCGATTTATGATTCATGATTCATGATTTAATTCATGATTCGTGATTCATGATTTAACTCATGATTCATAATTCAATTCATGATTCATGATTCATGATTTGATTCATGATTCATGATTCATCATTAATGATTCATGATTCGATTCATGATTCATGATTCATGATTCATGATACATGATTCATGATTCAATTCATGATTCATGATTCATGATTCATGATTAATGATTTGATTCATGATTCATGATTCAATTCATGATTCATGATTCATGATTCATGATTTATGATTCAATTCATAATTCATGATTCATGATTCGATTCATGATTCATGATTCATGACTCAATTCATGATTCATGATTCATGATTCATGATTCATGATTTGATTCATGATTCATGATTTATGATTCAATTCATGATTCATGATTCATGATTCATGATTCATGATTCATGATTCAATTCATGATTCATGATTCATGATTCAATTCATGATTCATGATTCAATGTATGATTCATGATTCATGATTCAATTCATGATTCATGATTCAATTCATGATTCATGATTCTATTCATGATTTATGATTCAATTCATGATTCAATTCATGATTCATGATTCGATTCATGATTCATGATTCAATTCATGATTCATGATTCAATTCATGATTCATGATTCATGATTCAATTCATGATTCATGATTCATGATTCAATTCATGATTCATGATTCATGATTCATGATTCAAGATTCAATTCATGATTCATGATTCAATTCATGATTCATGATTCATGATTCATGATTAATGACTCAATTCATGATTCATGATTCAATTCATGTTTCATGATTCGATTCATGATTCATGATTCATGATTCAATTCATGATTCATGATTCATGATTCAATTCATGATTCATGATTCAAGATTCATGATTCAATTCATGATTCATGAATCATGATTCAATTCATGATGCATAATTCATGATTCATGATTCAATTCATGATTCATGATTCATGATTCATGATTCATGATTCATGATTCAATTCATGATTCATAATTTATGATTCAATTCATGATTCATGATTCATAATTCATGATTCAATTCATGATTCATAATTCATGATTCATGATTCAATTCATGATTCATAATTCATGATTCATGATTCATGATTTGATTCATGATTCATGATTCAATTCATGATTCATGATTCATGATTCATAATTTATGATTTGATTCATGATTCATGATTCAATTAATGATTCATGATTCATGATTCAATTCATGATTCATGATTCATGATTTAATTCATGATTAATGATCAATGATTCATGATTCATAATTAATGATTCATGATTCGATTCATGATTCATGATTCGATTCATGATTCATGATTCATGATTCATGATTCATGATTTAATTCATGATTCATGATTCAATTCATGATTCATGATTCATGATTCAATTCATGATTCATGATTCGATTCATGATTCATGATTCATGATTCAATTCATGATTCATGATTTATGATTCAATTCATGATTCATGATTCATGATTCATGATTCATGATTCAATTCATGATTCATAATTCATGATTCATGATTCATGATTTGAGTCATGATTCATGATTCAATTCATGATTCATGATTCATGATTTATGATTCAATTCATGATTCATGATTCAATTAATGATTCATGATTCATGATTCAATTCATGATTCATGATTCATGATTTAATTCATGATTAATGATTCATGATTCATGATTTAATTTATGATTCATGATTCATGATTCGATTCATGATTCATGATTCATGATTCAATTCATGATTCATGATTCATGATTCATGATTCAATTCATGATTCATGATTCATGAATCATGATTTATGATTCGATTCATGATTCATGATTTATGATTCAATTCATGATTCATGATTCATGATTCATGATTCAATTCATGATTCATGATTCATGATTCATGATTCAATTCATGATTCATGATTCATGAATCATGATTTATGATTCCATTCATGATTCATGATTCATGATTCAATTCATGATTCATAATTAAATTCATGATTCATGATTCAAGATTCATGATTCAATTCATGATTTGATTTATGATTCATGATTCATGATTCAATTCATGATTCATGAATCATGATTCAATTCATGATGCATAATTCATGATTCATGATTCAATTCATGATTCATGATTCATGATTCATGATTCATAATTTATGATTCAATTCATGATTCATGATTCATGATTCATGATTCATGATTTATGATTCATGATTCATGATTCATGATTCATGATTCATGATTCATGATTCAATTCATGATTCATAATTCATGATTCATGATTCAATTCATGATTCATAATTCATGATTCATGATTCATGATTTGATTCATGATTCATGATTCAATTCATGATTCATGATTCATGATTCATGATTCATGATTCATGATTTATGATTTGATTCATGATTCATGATTCAATTAATGATTCATGATTCATGATTCAATTCATGATTCATGATTCATGATTTAATTCATGATTAATGATTAATGATTCATGATTCATGATTCGATTCATGATTCATGATTCAATTCATGATTCATGATTCATGAATCATGATTTATGATTTAATTCATGATTCATGATTTATGATTCAATTCATGATTCATGATTCATGATTCATGATTCAATTCATGATTCATGATTCAAGATTCATGATTCAATTCATGATTCATGATTCATGAATCATGATTTATGATTCAATTCATGATTCATGATTAAATTCATGATTCATGATTCAAGATTCATGATTCAATTCATGATTCATGATTCATGATTCATGATTTGATTCATGATTCATGATTCAATTCATGATTCATGATTCATGATTCATGATTCATGATTTATGATTCGATTCATGATTCATGATTCAATTAATGATTCATGATTCATGATTCAATTCATGATTCATGATTCAATTCATGATTCATGATTCATGATTCATGATTTATGATTCGATTCATGATTCATGATTCAATTAATGATTCATGATTCATGATTCAATTCATGATTCATGATTCATGATTTAATTCATGATTAATGATTAACGATTCATGATTCATGATTCGATTCATGATTCATGATTCATGATTCATGATTCAATTCATGATTCATGATTCATGATTTAATTCATGATTAATGATTAATGATTCATGATTCATGATTAATGATTCATGATTCGATTCATGATTCATGATTCGATTCATGATTCATGATTCATGATTCATGATTCAATTCATGATTCATGATTCATGATTTAATTCATGATTAATGATTAATGATTCATGATTCGATTCATGATTCATTATTTGATTCATGATTCATGATTCGATTCATGATTCATGATTCATGATTCATGATTCATGATTCATGATTCATGATTTAATTCATAATTCATGATTAATGATTCATGATTCAAGATTCAATTCATAATTCATGATTCAATTCATGATTCATGATTCATGATTAATGATTCAATTCATGATTCATGATTCATGATTCAATTTATGATTCATGACTCGATTCATGATTCATTATTCATGATTCAATTCATGATTCATGATTTATGATTCAATTCATGATTCATGATTCATGATTCATGATTTGATTCATGATTCATGATTCAATTCATGATTCATGATTCATGATTTATGATTCAATTCATGATTCATGATTCAATTAATGATTCATGATTCATGATTTAATTCATGATTAATGATTAATGATTCATGATTCATGATTAATGATTCATAATTCGATTCATGATTCATGATTCGATTCATGATTCATGATTCGATTCATGATTCATGATTCATGATTCATGATTCATGATTTAATTCATAATTCATGATTCATGATTCATGATTCAAGATTCAATTCATGATTCATGATTCAATTCATGATTCATGATTCATGATTAATGATTCAATTCATGATTCATGATTCATGATTCAATTCATGATTCATGAATCGATTCATGATTCATGATTCATGATTCAATTCATGATTCATGATTTATGATTCAATTCATGATTCATGATTCATGATTGAATTCATGATTAATGATTAACGATTCATGATTCATGATTCGATTCATGATTCATGATTCATGATTCATGATTCAATTCATGATTCATGATTCATGATTTAATTCATGATTAATGATTAATGATTCATGATTCATGATTAATGATTCATGATTCGATTCATGATTCATGATTCGATTCATGATTCATGATTCATGTTTCATGATTCAATTCATGATTCATGATTCATGATTTAATTCATGATTAATGATTAATGATTCATGATTCATGATTAATGATTCATGATTTAATTCATAATTCATGATTCATGATTCATAATTCAAGATTCAATTCATGATTCATGATTCAATTCATGATTCATGATTCATGATTAATGATTTAATTCATGATTCATGATTCATGATTCATGATTCAATTCATGATTCATAATTCATGATTCATGATTCATAATTCAAGATTCAATTCATGATTCATGATTCAATTCATGATTCATGATTCATAATTTATGATTCAATTCATGATTCATGATTCATGATTCATGATTTATGATTCATGATTCATGATTCATGATTCATGATTCATGATTCATGATTCAATTCATGAGTCATAATTCATGATTCATGATTCAATTCATGATTCATAATTCATGATTCATGATTCATGATTCATGATTTGATTCATGATTCATGATTCAATTCATGATTCATGATTCATGATTCATGATTCATGATTCATGATTTATGATTTGATTCATGATTCATGATTCAATTAATGATTCATGATTCATGATTCAATTCATGATTCATGATTCATGATTTAATTCATGATTAATGATTCATGATTCATGATTCAATTCATGATTCATGATTCAATTCATGATTCATGATTCATGAATCATGATTTATGATTTAATTCATGATTCATGATTTATGATTCAATTCATGATTCATGATTCATGATTCAATTCATGATTCATGATTCAAGATTCATGATTCAATTCATGATTCATGATTCATGAATCATGATTTATGATTCAATTCATGATTCATGATTAAATTCATGATTCATGATTCAAGATTCATGATTCAATTCATGATTCATGATTCGATTTATGATTCATGATTCATGATTCAATTCATGATTCATGAATCATGATTCAATTCATGATGCATAATTCATGATTCATGATTTAATTCATGATTCATGATTCATGATTCATAATTTATGATTCAATTCATGATTCATGATTCATGATTCATGATTCATGATTTATTATTCAATTCATGATTCATGATTCATGATTCATGATTCAATTCATGATTCATAATTCATGATTCATGATTCAATTCATGATTCATAATTCATGATTCATGATTCATGATTTGATTCATGATTCATGATTCAATTCATGATTCATGATTCATGATTCATGATTCATGATTTATGATTCGATTCATGATTCATGATTCAATTAATGATTCATGATTCATGATTCAATTCATGATTCATGATTCAATTCATGATTCATGATTCATGATTCATGATTCATGATTTATGATTCGATTCATGATTCATGATTCAATTAATGATTCATGATTCATGATTCAATTCATGATTCATGATTCATGATTTAATTCATGATTAATGATTAACGATTCATGATTCATGATTCGATTCATGATTCATGATTCATGATTCATGATTCATGATTTAATTCATGATTAATGATTAATGATTCATGATTCATGATTCATGATTCATGATTCGATTCATGATTCATGATTCGATTCATGATTCATGATTCATGATTCATGATTCAATTCATGATTCATGATTCATGATTTAATTCATGATTAATGATTAATGATTCATGATTCGATTCATGATTCATTATTCGATTCATGATTCATGATTCGATTCATGATTCATGATTCATGATTCATGATTCATGATTCATGATTCATGATTTAATTCATAATTCATGATTAATGATTCATGATTCAAGATTCAATTCATGATTCATGATTCAATTCATGATTCATGATTCATGATTAATGATTCAATTCAT
Organism: Mixophyes fleayi; assembly: GCF_038048845.1. Classification (NCBI taxonomy): domain Eukaryota; kingdom Metazoa; phylum Chordata; class Amphibia; order Anura; family Limnodynastidae; genus Mixophyes; species Mixophyes fleayi. The sequence continues at coordinate 15,010 of NW_027448529.1, forward strand.
GATTCATGATTCATGATTCAATTTATGATTCATGACTCGATTCATGATTCATGATTCATGATTCAATTCATGATTCATGATTTATGATTCAATTCATGATTCATGATTCATGATTCATGATTCATGATTCAATTCATGATTCATAATTCATGATTCATGATTCATGATTTGATTCATGATTCATGATTCAATTCATGATTCATGATTCATGATTTATGATTCAATTCATGATTCATGATTCAATTAATGATTCATGATTCATGATTTAATTCATGATTAATGATTAATGATTCATGATTCATGATTAATGATTCATAATTCGATTCATGATTCATGATTCGATTCATGATTCATGATTCGATTCATGATTCATGATTCATGATTCATGATTCATGATTTAATTCATAATTCATGATTCATGATTCATGATTCAAGATTCAATTCATGATTCATGATTCAATTCATGATTCATGATTCATGATTAATGATTCAATTCATGATTCATGATTCATGATTCAATTCATGATTCATGAATCGATTCATGATTCATGATTCATGATTCAATTCATGATTCATGATTTATGATTCAATTCATGATTCATGATTCATGATTGAATTCATGATTAATGATTAACGATTCATGATTCATGATTCGATTCATGATTCATGATTCATGATTCATGATTCAATTCATGATTCATGATTCATGATTTAATTCATGATTAATGATTAATGATTCATGATTCATGATTAATGATTCATGATTCGATTCATGATTCATGATTCGATTCATGATTCATGATTCATGATTCATGATTTAATTCATGATTAATGATTAATGATTCATGATTCATGATTAATGATTCATGATTTAATTCATAATTCATGATTCATGATTCATAATTCAAGATTCAATTCATGATTCATGATTCAATTCATGATTCATGATTCATGATTAATGATTTAATTCATGATTCATGATTCATGATTCAATTCATGATTCATGATTCGATTCATGATTCATGATTCATGATTCAATTCATGATTCATGATTTATGATTCAATTCATGATTCATGATTCATGATTCATGATTCAATTCATGATTTATAATTCATGATTCATGATTTATGATTTGATTCATGATTCATGATTCAATTCATGATTCATGATTCATGATTTATGATTCAATTCATGATTCATGATTCAATTAATGATTCATGATTCATCATTCAATTCATGATTCATGATTCATGATTTAATTCATGATTAATGATTAATGATTCATGATTCATGATTTATGATTCATGATTCATGATTCATGATTCGATTCATGATTCATGATTCATGATTACTGATTCATGATTCGATTTATGATTCATGATTCATGATTTAATTCATGATTAATGATTCATGATTCATGATTTAATTTATGATTCATGATTCATGATTCGATTCATGATTCATGATTCATGATTCAATTCATGATTCATGATTCATGATTCAATTCATGATTCATGATTCATGATTCATGATTCATGATTTAATTCATAATTCATGATTCATGATTCATGATTCATGATTCGATTCATGATTCATGATTCGATTCATGATTCATGATTCATGATTTAATTCATAATTCATGATTCATGATTCATGATTCAAGATTCAATTCATGATTCATGATTCAATTCATGATTCATGATTCATGATTAATGATTCAATTCATGATTCATGATTCATGATTCATGATTCAATTCATGATTCATGATTCATGATTCAATTCATGATTCATGATTTATGATTCAATTCATGATTCATGATTCATGATTCATGATTCATGATTCGATTCATGATTCATAATTTATGATTCAATTCATGATTCATGATTCATAATTCATGATTCATGATTCAATTCATGATTCATAATTCATGATTCATGATTCATAATTTATGATTCGATTCATGATTCATGATTCAATTAATAATTCATGATTCATGATTCAATTCATGATTCATGATTCATGATTTAATTCATGATTAATGATTAATGATTCATGATTCATGATTAATGATTCATGATTCGATTCATGATTCATGATTCGATTCATGATTCATGATTCATGATTCATGATTTAATTCATGATTCATGATTCAATTCATGATTCATGATTCATGATTAATGATTCAATTCATGATTCATGATTCATGATTCAATTCATGATTCATGATTCGATTCATGATTCATGATTCATGATTCAATTCATGATTCATGATTTATGATTCAATTCATGATTCATGATTCATGATTCATGATTCATGATTCAATTCATGATTCATAATTCATGATTCATGATTCATGATTTGATTCATGATTCATGATTCAATTCATGATTCATGATTCATGATTTATGATTCAATTCATGATTCATGATTCAATTCATGATTCATGATTCATGATTCAATTCATGATTCATGATTCATGATTTAATTCATGATTAATGATTCATGATTCATGATTCATGATTTATGATTCATGATTCATGATTCGATTCATGATTCATGATTCATGATTACTGATTCATGATTCGATTTATGATTCATGATTCATGATTTAATTCATGATTAATGGTTCATGATTCATGATTTAATTTATGATTCATGATTCATGATTCGATTCATGATTTATGATTCATGATTCAATTCATGATTCATGATTCATGATTCATGATTCAATTCATGATTCATGAATCATGATTTATGATTCGATTCATGATTCAAGATTTATGATTCAATTCATGATTCATGATTCATGATTCATGATTTAATTCATGATTCATGATTCAAGATTCATGATTCAATTCATGATTCATGATTCATGAATCATGATTCATGATTGAATTCATGATTCATGATTCATGATTCAATTCATGATTCATGATTAAATTCATGATTCATGATTCAAGATTCATGATTCAATTCATGATTCATGATTCGATTTATGATTCATGATTCAATTCATGATTCATGATTCAATTCATGATTCATGAATCATGATTCAATTCATGATGCATAATTCATGATTCATGATTCAATTCATGATTCATGATTCATGATTCATGATTCATAATTTATGATTCAATTCATGATTCATGATTCATGATTCATGATTCATGATTCATGATTCATGATTCATGATTTATGATTCAATTCATGATTCATGATTCATAATTCATGATTCATGATTCATTTCATGATTCATAATTCATGATTCATGATTCATGATTTGATTCATGATTCATGATTCAATTCATGATTCATTATTCATGATTCATGATTCATGATTTATGATTCGATTCATGATTCATGATTCAATTAATGATTCATGATTCAATTCATGATTCATGATTCATGATTTAATTCATGATTAATGATTAATGATTCATGATTCATGATTCGATTCATGATTCATGATTCAATTCATGATTCATGATTCATGATTCATGATTCATGATTTATGATTCGATTCATGATTCATGATTCAATTAATGATTCATGATTCATGATTCAATTCATGATTCATGATTCATGATTTAATTCATGATTAATGATTAATGATTCATGATTCATGATTCATGATTAATGATTCATGATTCGATTAATGATTCATGATTCATGATTCATGATTCATGATTAATGATTTGATTCATGATTCATGATTCAATTCATGATTCATGATTCATGATTCGATTCATGATTCATGATTACTGATTTGATTCATGATTCATGATTCATGATTTATGATTCGATTCATGATTCATGATTTATGATTCAATTCATGATTCATAATTCATAATTCATGATTCAATTCATGATTCATGATTCAATTCATGATTCATGATTCAAGATTCATGATTCATTATTCAATTCATAATTCATGATTTGATTTATGATTCATGATTCATGATTCAATTCATGATTCATGATTCATGATTCAATTCATGATTCATGATTCATGATTCAATTCATGATTCAATTCATGATTCTTGATTCATGATTCATGATTCAATTCATGATTCATGATTCGATTCATGATTCTTGATTCATGATTCATGATTTGATTAATGATTCATGATTCAAGATTCAATTCATGATTCATGATTCGATTTATGATTCATGATTCATTATTCATGATTCGATTCATGATTTATGATTCAATTCATGATTCATGATTCAATTCATAATTCATGAGTGGATTCATGATTCATGATTCATGATTCAATTCATGATTCATGATTTAATTCATGATTCATGATTCAATTCATGATTTAATTCATGATTTATGATTCATGATCCATGATTCAATTCATGATTCACGATTCATGATTCAATTCATGATTCAATTCATGATTCATTATTCATAATTCAATTCATGATTCATGATTTGATTCATGATTCATGATTCAATTTATGATTCATGATTCATGATTCAATTCATGATTCATGATTCAATTCATGATTCATTATTCATGATTCATGATTCAATTCATGATTCATAATTCATGATTCATGATTCAATTCATGATTCATAATTCATGATTCATGATTCAATTCATGATTCATGATTCAATATATGATTCATGATTCATGATTCAATTCATGATTCATGATTCAATATATGATTCATGATTCATGATTCAATTAATGATTCATGATTTAAATAATGATTCATGACACAATTCATGATTCGATTCATGATTCAATTCATGATTCATGATTCGATTTATGAATCATGATTCATGATTCATGATTCAATTCATGATTCATGATTCAATTCATGATTCAATTCCTGATTCAATTCATGATTCATGATTCAATTCATGATTCATGATTCATTATTCAATTCATTATTCATGATTCTATTCATGATTCATGATTCAAGATTCAATTCATGATTTATGATTCAATTCATGATTCATGATTCATGATTCATGATTCATGATTCAATTCATGATTCATGATTCATAATTCATGATTCATGATTCAATTCATGATTCATAATTCATGATTCATGATTCATGATTCAATTCATGATTCATGATTCAATTCATGATTCATGATTCATGATTCAATTCATGATTCATGATTCAATTCATGATTCAATTCCTGATTCAATTCATGATTCATGATTCAATTCATGATTCATGATTCATGATTCAATTCATTATTCATGATTCTATTCATGATTCATGATTCATGATTCAAGTTTCAATTCATGATTTATGATTCAATTCATGATTCATGATTCATGATTCATGATTCATGATTAATGATTCAATTCATGATTCATGATTCAATTCATGATTCATGATTCGATTCATGATTCATGATTCAATTCATGATTCATGATTTATGATTCAATTCATGATTCATTTTTCATGATTCATGATTTATGATTCAATTCATGATTCATGATTCATGATTCAATTCATGATTCATAATTCATGATTCATGATTCATGATTTGATTAATGATTCATGATTCAATTCATGATTCATGATTCATGATTCGATTAATGATTCATGATTCAATTCATGATTCATGATTCATGATTCGATTAATGATTCATGATTCAATTCATGATTCATGATTCATGATTCGATTAATGATTCATGATTCAATCAATGATTCATGATTCATGATTCAATTCATGATTCATGATTCGATTCATGATTCATGATTCATGATTAATGATTCATGATTCGATTCATGATTCATGATTTAATTTATGATTCATGATTCATGATTTGATTCATGATTCATGATTCATGATTAATGATTTGATTCATGATTCATGATTCATGATTCAATTCATGATTCATGAATCTTGATTTATGATTCGATTCATGATTCAAGATTCATGATTCATGATTTATGATTCATGATTCATGATTCATGAATCATGATTCAATTCATGATGCATAATTCATGATTCATGATTCAATTCATGATTCATGATTCATGATTCATGATTCATGATTCATGATTCATGATTCATGATTCATGATTCGATTCATGATTTATGATTTATGATTCAATTCATGATTCATGATTCATGATTCATGATTCATGATTCAATTTATGATTCATAATTCATGATTCATGATTCAATTCATGATTCATAATTCATGATTCATGATTCATGATTTGATTCATGATTCAGGATTCAATTCATGATTCATGATTCATGATTCGATTCATGATTCATGATTAATGATTCATGATTCGATTCATGATTCATGATTCATGATTTAATTCATGATTCATGATTCATGATTCGATTCATGATTCATGATTCATGATTAATGATTTGATTCATGATTTATGATTCAATTCATGATTCATGATTCATGATTCATGATTCTATTCATGATTTATGATTCAATTCATGATTCATGATTTGATTCATGATTCATGATTCGATTCATGATTCATGATTCATGATTCAATTCATGATTCATGATTTGATTCATGATTCATGATTCGATTCATGATTCATGATTCATGATTCAATTCATGATTCATAATTCATGATTCATGATTCATGATTTATTTCATGATTAATGATTCATGATTCATGATTCATTATTCATGATTCATGATTCGATTCATGATTCATGATTACTGATTCATGATTCGATTCATGATTCATGATTTAATTTATGATTCATGATTCATGATTCGATTCATGATTCATGATTCGATTCATGATTCATGATTCATGATTCATGATTCAATTCATGATTCATGATTCATGAATCATGATTTATGATTCGATTCATGATTCATGATTTATGATTCAATTCATGATTCATGATTCATGATTCATGATTCAATTCATAATTCATGATTCAATTCATGATTCATGATTCAAGATTCATGATTCATGATTCAATTCATGATTCATGATTCGATTTATGATTCATGATTCATAATTAAATTCATGATTCATGATTCATGATTCAATTCATGATTCATGAATCATGATTCAATTCATGATGCATAATTCATGATTCATGATTCAATTCATGATTCATGATTCATAATTTATGATTCAATTCATGATTCATGATTCATGATTCAATTCATGATTCATAATTCATGATTCATGATTCAATTCATGATTTATAATTCATGATTCATGATTTGATTCATGATTCATGATTCAATTCATGATTCATGATTCATGATTTGATTCATGATTCTTGATTCATGATTCGATTCATGATTCATGATTAATGATTCAATTCATGATTCATGATTCAATTCATGATTCATGATTCATGATTCATGATTCAAGATTCAATTCATGATTCATGATTCAAGATTAATGATTCAATTCATGATTCATTATTCATGATTCAATTCATGATTCATGATTCGATTCATGATTCATGATTCATGATTCAATTCATGATTCATGATTTATGATTCAATTCATGATTCATGATTCATGATTCAATTCATGATTCATAATTCATGATTCATGATTCATGATTTGATTCATGATTCATGATTCAATTCATGATTCATGATTCATGATTCATGATTTATGATTCGATTCATAATTCATGATTCAATTAATGATTCATGATTCATGATTGAATTTATGATTCATGATTCATGATTCAATTCATGATTCATGATTAATGATTCATGATTCATGATTCGATTCATGATTCATGATTCATGATTAATGATCCATGATTCGATTCATGATTCATGATTCATAATTCATGATTTAATTCATGATTCATGATTCATGATTCAATTCATGATTCATGATTCATGATTCAATTCATGATTCATGATTCATGATTCATGATTTGATTCATGATTCATGATTCAATTCATAATTCATGATTCATGATTCATGATTTATGATTCAATTCATAATTCATGATTCATGATTCGATTCATGATTCATGATTCATGACTCAAATCATGATTCATGATTCATGATTCATGATTCGATTCATGATTCATGATTTATGATTCAATTCATGATTCATGATTCATGATTCATGATTCAATTCATGATTCATGATTCATGATTCATGATTCAATTCATGATTCATGATTCAATGTATGATTCATGATTCATGATTCAATTCATGATTCATGATTCAATTCATGATTCATGATTCATGATTCAATTCATTATTCATGATTCTATTCATGATTTATGATTCAATTTATGATTCAATTCATGATTCATGATTCGATTCATGATTCATGATTCAATTCATGATTCATGATTCAATTCATGATTCATGATTCATGATTCATGATTCAAGATTCAATTCATGATTCATGATTCAATTCATGTTTCATGATTCATGATTCAATTCATTATTCATGATTCTATTCATGATTTATGATTCAATTTATGATTCAATTCATGATTAATGACTCAATTCATGATTCATGATTCAATTCATGTTTCATGATTCGATTCATGATTCATGATTCATGATTCAATTCATGATTCATGATTCATGATTCAATTCATGATTCATGATTCAATTCATGATTCATGATTCAAGATTCATGATTCAATTCATGATGCATAATTCATGATTCATGATTCAATTCATGATTCATGATTCATGATTCATGATTCGATTCATGATTCATGATTTATATTCAATTCATGATTCATGATTCATGATTCATGATTCATGATTCAATTCATGATTCATAATTCATGATTCATGATTCATGATTTGATTCATGATTCAGGATTTAATTCAGGATTCATGATTCATGATTCGATTCATGATTCATGATTCATGATTAATGATTCATGATTCGATTCATGATTCATGATTCATGATTTAATTCATGATTCATGATTCATGATTCGATTCATGATTCATGATTCATGATTAATGATTTGATTCATGATTTATGATTCAATTCATGATTCATGATTCATGATTCTATTCATGATTTATGATTCAATTCATGATTCATGATTTGATTCATGATTCATGATTCGATTCATGATTCATGATTCAATTCATGATTCATGATTCATGATTTGATTCATGATTCTTGATTCATGATTCGATTCATGATTCATGATTCATGATTCAATTCATGATTCATGATTCATGATTCATGATTCAAGATTCAATTCATGATTCATGATTCAATTCATGATTCATGATTCATGATTAATGATTCAATTCATTATTCATGATTCATGATTCAATTCATGATTCATGATTCGATTCATGATTCATGATTCATGATTCATGATTTAATTCATGATTCATGATTTAATTCATGATTCATGATTCATGATTTAATTCATGATTAATGATTCATGATTCATGATTCATGATTCATGATTAATGATTCATGATTCGATTCATGATTCATGAATCATGATTTATGATTCGATTCATGATTCATGATTTATGATTCAATTCATGATTCAGGATTCATGATTCATGATTCATGATTCAATTCATGATTCATGATTCGATTTATGATTCATGATTCATAATTAAATTCATGATTCATGATTCATGATTCAATTTATGATTCATGAATCATGATTCAATTCATGATGCATAATTCATGATTCATGATTCAATTCATGATTCATGATTCATGATTCATAATTTATGATTCAATTCATGATTCATGATTCATGATTCATGATTCAATTCATGATTCATAATTCATGATTCATGATTCATGATTTGATTCATGATTCATGATTCAATTCATGATTCATGATTCATGATTCATGATTCATGATTCATGATTTATGATTCGATTCATAATTCATGATTCAATTAATGATTCGTGATTCATGATTCAATTCATGATTCATGATTCATGATTTAATTCATGATTAATGATTCATGATTCATGATTTTATTCATGATTCGTGATTCATGATTCAATTCATAATTCATGATTCATCATTCATGATTCATGATTCAATTAATGATTCATGATTCGAATCCTGATTCAATTCATGATTCATGATTCGATTTATGATTCATGATTCATGATTCAATTCATGATTCATGATTCATGATTCATGATTCATGATTCATGATTCGATTCATGATTCATGATTCGATTCATGATTCATGATTCGATTCATGATTCATGATTCATGATTCAATTCATGATTCATGATTCAATTCATGATTCATGATTCAATTCATGATTTATGATTCATGATTCATGATTTATGATTCATGATTCATGATTCAATTCATGATTCATGATTCATGATTCATGATTCATGATTCATGATTTATGATTCAATTCATAATTCATGATTCGATTCATGATTCATGACTCAAATCATGATTCATGATTCATGATTCATGATTTATGATTCAATTCATGATTCATGATTCATGATTCATGATTCAATTCATTATTCATGATTCTATTCATGATTTATGATTCAATTTATGATCCAATTCATGATTCATGATTCGATTCATGATTCATGATTCGATTCAAGATTCATGATTCATGATTCAATTCATGATTCATGATTCATGATTCATGATTAATGACTCAATTCATGATTCATGATTCATGATTCAATTCATGTTTCATGATTCGATTCATGATTCATGATTCATGATTCAATTCATGATTCATGATTCATGATTCAATTCATGATTCGATTCATGATTCAAGATTCATGATTCAATTCATGATGCATAATTCATGATTCATGATTCAATTCATGATTCATGATTCATGATTCATGATTCATGATTCGATTCATGATTCATGATTTATGATTCAATTCATGATTCATGATTTATGATTCATGATTCATGATTCGATTCATGATTCATGATTAATGATTCATGATTCGATTCATGATTCATGATTTATGATTCAATTCATGATTCATGATTTATGATTCATGATTCATGATTCGATTCATGATTCATGATTAATGATTCATGATTCGATTCATGATTCATGATTCATGATTCATGATTTAATTCATGATTCATGATTCATTATTCAATTCATGATTCATGATTCATGATTCAATTCATGATTCATGATTCATGATTCATGATTTGATTCATGATTCATGATTCAATTCATAATTCATGATTCATGATTCATGATTTATGATTCAATTCATAATTCATGATTCATGATTCGATTCATGATTCATGATTCATGACTCAAATCATGATTCATGATTCATGATTCATGATTCGATTCATGATTCAGGATTCATGATTCAATTCATAATTCATGATTCGATTTATGATTCATGATTCATAATTAAATTCATGATTCATGATTCAATTTATGATTCATGAATCATGATTCAATTCATGATGCATAATTCATGATTCATGATTCAATTCATGATTCATGATTCATGATTCATAATTTATGATTCAATTCATGATTCATGATTCATGATTCATGATTCAATTCATGATTCATAATTCATGATTCATGATTCATGATTTGATTCATGATTCATGATTCAATTCATGATTCATGATTCATGATTCATGATTTATGATTCGATTTATAATTCATGATTCAATTAATGATTCGTGATTCATGATTCAATTCATGATTCATGATTCATGATTTAATTCATGATTAATGATTCATGATTCATGATTCATGATTCATGATTCATGATTAATGATTCATATTTCGATTCATGATTCATAATTTAATTCATGATTCATGATTCAATTCATGATTCATGATTCATCATTCATGATTCATGATTCAATTAATGATTCATGATTCATGATTCGAATCCTGATTCAATTCATGATTCGATTTATGATTCATGATTCATGATTCAATTCATGATTCATGATTCATGATTCGATTCATGATTCATGATTCGATTCATGATTCATGATTCGATTCATGATTCATGATTCATGATTCATGATTTAATTCATGATTCATGATTCATGATTCAATTCATGATTCATGATTCACGATTCAATTCATGATTCATGATTCATGATTCATGATTCATGATTTGATTCATGATTCATGATTCAATTCTCATGATTCATGATTCATGATTCATGATTTATGATTCAATTCATAATTCATGATTCATGATTCGATTCATGATTCATGATTCATGACTCAAATCATGATTCATGATTCATGATTCATGATTCGATTCATGATTCATGATTTATGATTCAATTCATTATTCATGATTCTATTCATGATTTATGATTCAATTTATGATTCAATTCATGATTTATGATTCGATTCATGATTCATGATTCGATTCAAGATTCATGATTCATGATTCAATTCATGATTCATGATTCATGATTCATGATTCATGATTCAAGATTTAATTCATGATTCATGATTCAATTCATGATTCATTATTCATGATTCATGATTAATGACTCAATTCATGATTCATGATTCATGATTCAATTCATGTTTCATGATTCGATTCATGATTCATGATTCATGATTCAATTCATGATTCATGATTCATGATTCAATTCATGATTTATGATTCAATTCATGATTCATGATTCAAGATTCATAATTCAATTCATGATGCATAATTCATGATTCATGATTCAATTCATGATTCATGATTCATGATTCATGATTCGATTCATGATTCATGATTTATGATTCAATTCAGGATTCATGATTTATGATTCATGATTCATGATTCGATTCATGATTCATGATTAATGATTCATGATTCGATTCATGATTCATGATTCATGATTCATGATTTAATTCATGATTCATGATTCATGATTCAATTCATGATTCATGATTCATGATTCAATTCATGATTCATGATTCATGATTCATGATTTGATTCATGATTCATGATTCAATTCATAATTCATGATTCATGATTTATGATTCAATTCATAATTCATGATTCATGATTCGATTCATGATTCATGATTCATGACTCAAATCATGATTCATGTTTCATGATTCATGATTCGATTCATGATTCATGATTTATGATTCAATTCATGATTCATGATTCATGATTCATGATTCAATGTATGATTCATGATTCATGATTCAATTCATGATTCATGATTCAATTCATGATTCATGATTCATGATTCAATTCATTATTCATGATTCTATTCATGATTTATGATTCAATTTATGATTCAATTCATGATTCATTATTCGATTCATGATTCATGATTCAATTCATGATTCATGATTCAATTCATGATTCATGATTTAATTCATGATTCATGATTCATGATTCATGATTCATGATTCAAGATTCAATTCAAGATTCATGATTCAATTCATGATTCATGATTCATGATTCATGATTAATGACTCAATTCATGATTCATGATTCATGATTCAATTCATGATTCATGATTCAATTCATGATTCATGATTCAATTCATGATTCATGATTCAAGATTCATGATTCAATTCATGATGCATAATTCATGATTCATGATTCAATTCATGATTCATGATTCATGATTCATGATTCATGATTCGATTCATGATTCATGATTTATGATTCAATTCATGATTCATGATTCATGATTCAAGATTCAATTCATGATTCATGATTCAATTCATGATTCATGATTCATGATTAATGATTCAATTCATTATTCATGATTCATGATTCAATTCATGATTCATGATTCGATTCATGATTCATGATTCATGATTCAATTCATGATTCATGATTTATGATTCAATTCATGATTCATGATTCATGATTCAATTCATGATTCATAATTCATGATTCATGATTCATGATTTGATTCATGATTCATGATTCAATTCATGATTCATGATTCATGATTCATGATTCATGATTTATGATTCGATTCATGATTCATGATTCATGATTTAATTCATGATTCATGATTCATGATTTAATTCATGATTAATGATTCATGATTCATGATTCATGATTAATGATTCATGATTCGATTCATGATTCATGATTCATGATTCATGATTCAATTCATGATTCATGATTCATGAATCATGATTTATGATTTGATTCATGATTCATGATTTATGATTCAATTCATGATTCATGATTCATGATTCATGATTCATGATTCAATTCATGATTCATGATTCGATTTATGATTCATGAATCATGATTCAATTCATGATGCATAATTCATGATTCATGATTCAATTCATGATTCATGATTCATGATTCAATTCATGATTCATGATTCATGATTCATTTCATGATTCATAATTCATGATTCATGATTCATGATTCATGATTCATGATTTAATTCATGATTCATGATTCATGATTCAATTCATGATTCATGATTCATGATTCAATTCATGATTCATGATTTGATTCATGATTCATGATTCAATTCATGATTCATGATTCATGATTCATGATTTAATTCATGATTCATGATTCATGATTCAATTCATGATTCATGATTCATAATTAAATTCATGATTCATGATTCAATTTATGATTCATGAATCATGATTCAATTCATGATGCATAATTCATGATTCATGATTCATAATTTATGATTCAATTCATGATTCATGATTCATGATTCATGATTCAGTTCATGATTCATAATTCATGATTCATGATTCATGATTTAATTCATGATTCATGATTCATGATTCAATTCATGATTCATGATTCATGATTCAATTCATGATTCATGATTCATGATTTGATTCATGATTCATGATTCAATTCATGATTCATGATTCATGATTCATGATTCATGATTTATGATTCAATTCATAATTCATGATTCATGATTCGATTCATGATTCATGATTCATGATTCATGATTCGATTCATGATTCATGATTTATGATTCAATTCATGATTCATGATTCATGATTCGATTCATGATTCATGATTTATGATTCAATTCATGATTCATGATTCATGATTCATGATTCAATTCATGATTCATGATTCAATGTATGATTCATGATTCAATTCATTATTCATGATTCTATTCATGATTTATGATTCAATTTCTGATTCAATTCATGATTCATGATTCGATCCATGATTCATGATTCGATTCATGATTCATGATTCATGATTAATGACTCAATTCATGATTCATGATTCATGATTCAATTCATGTTTCATGATTCGATTCATGATTCATGATTCATGATTCAATTCATGATTCATGATTCATGATTCAATTCATGATTCATGATTCATGATTCATGATTCATGATTAAAGATTCAAGATTCAATTCATGATTCATGATTCAATTCATGATTCATGATTCATGATTCATGATTCATGATTCAAGATTCAATTCATGATTCATGATTCAATTCATGATTAATGATTCATGATTCATGATTAATGACTCAAATTATGATTCATGATTCATGATTCAATTCATGTTTCATGATTCGATTCATGATTCATGATTCATGATTCAATTCATGATTCATGATTCATGATTCATGATTCAATTCATGATTCATGATTCAATTCATGATTCATGATTAAAGATTCATGATTCAATTCATGATGCATAATTCATGATTCATGATTCAATTCATGATTCATGATTCATGATTCATGATTCATGATTCGATTCATGATTCATGATTTATGATTCGATTCATTAATCATGATTCATGATTCATGATTCATGATTCGATTCATGATTCATGATTCATGAATAATGATTCATGATTCGATTCATGATTCATGATTCATGATTAATGATTCATGATTCGATTCATGATTCATGATTCATGATTCATGATTCAAGATTCAAGATTCAATTCATGATTCATGATTCAATTCATGATTCATGATTCATGATTCATGATTCAAGATTCAATTCATGATTCATGATTCAATTCATGATTAATGATTCATGATTCATGATTAATGACTCAATTCATGATTCATGATTCATGATTCAATTCATGTTTCATGATTCGATTCATGATTCATGATTCATGATTCAATTCATGATTCATGATTCATGATTCAATTCATGATTCATGATTAAAGATTCATGATTCAATTCATGATGCATAATTCATGATTCATGATTCAATTCATGATTCATGATTCATGATTCATAATTCATGATTCGATTCATGATTCATGATTTATGATTCGATTCATTAATCATGATTCATGATTCATGATTCATGATTCGATTCATGATTCATGATTCATGAATAATGATTCATGATTCGATTCATGATTCATGATTCATGATTAATGATTCATGATTCGATTCATGATTCATGATTCATGATTTAATTCATGATTCATGATTCATGATTAAATTCATGATTCATGATTCATGATTCAATTCATGATTCATGATTCATGATTTGATTCATGATTCATGATTAAATTCATAATTCATGATTCATGATTCATGATTTATGATTCAATTCATAATTCATGATTCATGATTCGATTCATGATTCATGATTCATGACTCAAATCATGATTCATGATTCATGATTCATGATTCGATTCATGATTCATGATTTATGATTCAATTCATGATTCATGATTCATGATTCAATTCATGATTCATGATTCATGATTAATGATTCAATTCATGATTCATGATTCAATGTATGATTCATGATTCATGATTCAATTCATTATTCATGTATTCTATTCATGATTTATATGCTTCAATTTATGATTCAATTCATGATTCATGATTCGATTCATGATTCATGATTCAATTCATGATTCATGATTCAATTCATGATTCATGATTCATGATTCATGATTCAAGATTCAATTCATGATTCATGATTCAAGATTCATGATTCATGATTCATGATTCATGATTCATGATTAATGACTCAATTCATGATTTATGATTCATCATTCAATTCATGTTTCATGATTCGATTCATGATTCATGATTCATGATTCAATTCATGATTCATGATTCATGATTCAATTCATGATTCATGATTCAATTCATGATTCATGATTCAAGATGCATGATTCAATTCATGATGCATAATTCATTAATCATGATTCAATTCATGATGCATAATTCATTAATCATGATTCAATTCATGATTCATGTTTCATGATTCATGATTCATGATTCGATTCATGATTCATGATTTATGATTCAATTCATGATTCATGATTCATGATTCAATTCATGATTCATAATTCATGATTCATGATTCAATTCATGATTCATAATTCATGATTCATGATTCATGATTTGATTCATGATTCAGGATTTAATTCAGGATTCATGATTCATGATTCGATTCATGATTCATGATTCATGATTAATGATTCATGATTCGATTCATGATTCATGATTCATGATTTAATTCATGATTCATGATTCGAGATTCGATTCATGATTCATGATTCATGATTAATGATTCAATTCATGATTCATGATTTAATTCATGATTCATGATCCATGATTCAATTCATGATTCATGATTCATCATTCATGATTCATGATTCAATTCATTATTCATGATTCTATTCATGATTTATGATTCAATTCATGATTCATGATTTAATTCATGATTCATGATTCGATTCATGATTCATGATTCATGATTCAATTCATGATTCATGATTCATGATTCATGATTCAAGATTCAATTAATGATTCATGATTCAATTCATGATTCATGATTCATGATTAATGATTCAATTCATTATTCATGATTCATGATTCAATTCATGATTCGATTCATGATTCATGATTCATGATTCAATTCATGATTCATGATTTATTATTCAATTCATGATTCATGATTCATGATTCAATTCAAGATTCATAATTCATGATTCATGATTCATGATTTGATTCATGATTCATGATTCAATTCATGATTCATGATTCATGATTCATTATTCATGATTTATGATTCGATTCATGATTCATGATTCAATTAATGATTCATGATTCATGATTCAATTCATGATTCATGATTCATGATTTAATTCATGATTAATGATTCATGATTCAAGATTCATGATTCATGATTCATGATTCATGATTTGATTCATGATTCATGATTCATGATTCAAGATTCATGATTCATGATTCAATTCATGATTCATGATTCGATTTATGATTCATGATTCATAATTAAATTCATGATTCATGATTCATGATTCAATTCATGATTCATGATTCGATTTATGATTCATGATTCATAATTAAATTCATGATTCATGATTCATGATTCAATTCATGATTCATGAATCATGATTCAATTCATGATGCATAATTCATGATTCATGATTCAATTCATGATTCATGATTCATGATTCATAATTTATGATTCAATTCATGATTCATGATTCATGATTCATGATTCAATTCATGATTCATAATTCATGATTCATGATTCAATTCATGATTCATAATTCATGATTCATGAATTATGATTTGATTCATGATTCATGATTCAATTCATGATTCATGATTCATGATTCATGATTTGATTCATGATTCGATTCATGATTCATGATTAATGATTCAATTCATGATTCATTATTCATGATTCAATTCATGATTCATGATTCATGATTCATGATTCAAGATTCAATTCATGATTCATGATTCATGATTAATGATTCAATTCATGATTCATTATTCAATTCATGATTCATGATTCGATTCATGATTCATGATTCATGATTCAATTCATGATTCATGATTTATGATTCAATTCATGATTCATGATTCATGATTCAATTCATGATTCATAATTCATGATTCATGATTCATGATTCAAA
>NW_027448530.1:0-33822 GCF_038048845.1 Mixophyes fleayi
TAGTCATTTCTTCATTGCCGTCCAAAAACAAGGCTTTTTTACACTCCTGTCTCCCTTTCTCTTGGAAACAATGACTTACATCAATCCTTTTACATAATTCTTGTTTCTCATGACATTTCTAACAATGCCCACAATTATCAACTTTCTAAGTCTTTCTGAGCAAGAAAAATCGCAAAACATAGTCATTTCTTCATTGCCGTCCAAAACAAGGCTTTTTTACACTTCTGTCTCCCTTTCTCTTGGAAACAATGACTTACATCAATCCTTTCACATAATTCTTGTTTCTCATGACATTTCTAACATTGCCCACAATTATGAACTTCCTAAGTCTTTCTGAGCAAGAGAAATCGCAAAACATAGTCATTTCTTCATTGCCGTCCAAAAACAACGCTTTTTTTACACTCCTGTCTCACTTTCTCTTGGAAACAATGACTAACATCAATCCTTTTACATAATTCTTGTTTCTCATGACATTTCTAACATCGCCCACAATTATCAACTTTCTAAGTCTCTCTGAGCAAGAGAAATCGCAAAACATAGTCATTTCTTCATTGCCGTCCGAAAACAACGCTTTTTTACACTCCTGTCTCCCTTTCTCTTGGAAACAATGACTTACATCAATGGTTTTACATAATTCTTGTTTCTCATGACATTTCTAACATCGACCACAATTATCAACTTTCTAAGTCTCTCTGAGCAAGAGAAATCGCAAAAGATAGTCATTTCTTCATTGCCGTCCAAAAACAACGCTTTTTTACACTCCTGTCTCCCTTTCTCTTGGAAACAATGACTTACATCAATCCTTTTACATAATTCTTGTTTCTCATGATATTTCTAACATTGCCCACAATTATCAACTTTCTAAGTCTTTCTGAGCAAGAGAAATCGCAAAACATAGTCATTTCTTCATTGCCGTACAAAAACAACGCTTTTTTACACTCCTGTCTCCCTTTTTCTTGGAAACAATGACTTACATCAATCCTTTTACATAATTCTTGTTTCTCATGACATTTCTAACATCGACCACAATTATCAACATTCTAAGTCTCTCTGAGCAAGAGAAATCGGAAAAGATAGTCATTTCTTCATTGCCGTCTAAAAACAACGCTTTTTTACACTCCTGTCTCCCTTTCTCTTGGAAACAATGACTTACATCAATCCTTTTACATAATTCTTGTTTCTCATGACATTTCTAACATTGCCCACAATTATCAACTTTCTAAGTCTTTCTGAGCAAGAGAAATCGCAAAAGATAGTCATTTCTTCATTGCCGTCCAAAAACAAGGCTTTTTTACACTCCTGTCTCCCTTTCTCTTGGAAACAATGACTTACATCAATCCTTTTAGATAATTCTTGTTTCTCATGACATTTCTAACAATGCCCACAATTATCAACTTTCTAAGTCTTTCTGAGCAAGAAAAATCGCAAACATAGTCATTTCTTCATTGCCGTCCAAAAACAACGCTTTTTTTCACTCCTGTCTCCCTTTCTCTTGGAAACAGTGACTAACATCAATCCTTTTACATAATTCTTGTTTCTCATGACATTTCTAACATCGCCCACAATTATCAACTTTCTAAGTCTCTCTGAGCAAGAGAAATCGCAAAACATAGTCATTTCTTCATTGCCGTACAAAAACAACGCTTTTTTGCATTCCTGTCTCACTTTCTCATGGAAAACAATGATTTACATCAATCCTTTTACATAATTCTTGTTTCTCATGACATTTCTAACATTGCCCACAAGTATCAACTTTCTAAGTCTTTCTGAGCAAGAGAAATCGCAAAACATAGTCATTTCTTCATTGCCGTGCAAAAACAACGCTTTTTTACACTCCTGTCTCACTTTCTCTTGGAAACAATGACTAACATCAATCCTTTTACATAATTCTTGTTTCTCATGACATTTCTAACATTGCCCACAATTATCAACTTTCTAAGTCTTTCTGAGCAAGAGAAATCGCAAAACAGTCATTTCTGCATTGGCGTCCAAAAACAACGCTTTTTTACACTCCGGTCTCCCTTTCTCTTGGAAACAATGACTTACATCAATTCTTTTACATAATTCTTGTTTCTCATGACATTTCTAACATTGCCCACAATTATCAACTTTCTAAGTCTTTCTGAGCAGGAGAAATCGCAAAACATAGTCATTTCTTCATTGCCGTCCAAAAACAACGCTTTTTTACACTCCTGTCTCCCTTTCTCTTGGAAACAATGACTTACATCAATTCTTTTACATAATTCTTGTTTCTCATGACATTTCTAACATTGCCTACAATTATCAACTTTCTAAGTCTTTCTGAGCAAGAGAAATCGCAAAACAGTCATTTCTTCATTGGCGTCCAAAAACAACGCTTTTTTACACTCCTGTCTCCCTTTCTCTTGGAAACAATGACTTACATCAATTCTTTTACATAATTCTTGTTTCTCATGACATTTCTAACATTGCCCACAATTATCAACTTTCTAAGTCTTTCTGAGCAAGAGAAATCGCAAAACAGTCATTTCTTCATTGGCGTCCAAAAACAACGCTTTTTTACACTCCTGTCTCCCTTTCTCTTGGAAACAATGACTTACATCAATCCTTTTACATAATTCTTGTTTCTCATGACATTTCTAACATTGCCCACAATTATCAACTTTCTAAGACTTTCTGAGCAGGAGAAATCGCAAAACATAGTCATTTCTTCATTGCCGTCCAAAAACAACGCTTTTTTACACTCCTGTCTCCCTTTCTCTTGGAAACAATGACTTACATCAATTCTTTTACATAATTCTTGTTTCTCATGACATTTCTAACATTGCCCACAATTATCAACTTTCTAAGTCTTTCTGAGCAAGAGAAATCGCAAAACAGTCATTTCTTCATTGCCGTCCAAAAACAACGCTTTTTTACACTCCTGTCTCCCTTTCTCTTGGAAACAATGACTTACATCAATTCTTTTACATAATTCTTGTTTCTCATGACATTTCTTACATTGCCCACAATTATCAACTTTCTAAGTCTTTCTGAGCAGGAGAAATCGCAAAACATAGTCATTTCTTCATTGCCGTCCAAAAACAACGCTTTTTTACGCTCCTGTCTCCCTTTCTCTTGGAAACAATGACTTACATCAATTCTTTTACATAATTCTTGTTTCTCATGACATTTGTAACATTGCCCACAATTATCAACTTTCTAAGTCTTTCTGAGCAAGAGAAATCGCAAAACAGTCATTTCTTCATTGCCGTCCAAAAACAACGCTTTTTTACACCCCGGTCTCCCTTTCTCTTGGAAACAATGACTTACATCAATTCTTTTACATAATTCTTGTTTCTCATGACATTTCTAACATTGCCCACAATTATCAACTTTCTAAGTCTTTCTGAGCAAGAGAAATCGCAAAACAGTCATTTCTGCATTGGCGTCCAAAAACAACGCTTTTTTACACTCCGATCTCCCTTTCTCTTGGAAACAATGACTTACATCAATTCTTTTACATAATTCTTGTTTCTCATGACATTTCTAACATTGCCCACAATTATCAACTTTCTAAGTCTTTCTCAGCAGGAGAAATCGCAAAACATAGTCATTTCTTCATTGCCGTCCAAAAACAACGCTTTTTTACACTCCTGTCTCCCTTTCTCTTGGAAACAATGACTTACATCAATTCTTTTACATAATTCTTGTTTCTCATGACATTTCTAACATTGCCTACAATTATCAACTTTCTAAGTCTTTCTGAGCAAGAGAAATCGCAAAACAGTCATTTCTTCATTGGCGTCCAAAAACAACGCTTTTTTACACTCCTGTCTCCCTTTCTCTTGGAAACAATGACTTACATCAATTCTTTTACATAATTCTTGTTTCTCATGACATTTCTAACATTGCCCACAATTATCAACTTTCTAAGTCTTTCTGAGCAAGAGAAATCGCAAAACAGTCATTTCTTCATTGCCGTACAAAAACAACGCTTTTTTACACTCCGGTCTCCCTTTCTCTTGGAAACAATGACTTACATCAATTCTTTTACATAATTCTTGTTTCTCATGACATTTCTAACATTGCCCACAATTATCAACTTTCTAAGTCTTTCTGAGCAGGAGAAATCGCAAAACATAGTCATTTCTTCATTGCCGTCCAAAAACAACGCTTTTTTACACTTCTGTCTCCCTTTCTCTTGGAAACAATGACTTACATCAATTCTTTTACATAATTCTTGTTTCTCATGACGTTTCTAACATTGCCCACAATTGTCAACTTTCTAAGTCTTTCTGAGCAAGAGAAATCGCAAAACAGTCATTTCTTCATTGGCGTCCAAAAACAACGCTTTTTTACACTCCTGTCTCCCTTTCTCTTGGAAACAATGACTTACATCAATTCTTTTACATAATTCTTGTTTCTCATGACATTTCTAACATTGCCCACAATTATCAACTTTCTAAGTCTTTCTGAGCAAGAGAAATCGCAAAACAGTCATTTCTTCATTGGCGTCCAAAAACAACGCTTTTTTACACTCCTGTCTCCCTTTCTCTTGGAAACAATGACTTACATCAATCCTTTTACATAATTCTTGTTTCTCATGACATTTCTAACATTGCCCACAATTATCAACTTTCTAAGACTTTCTGAGCAGGAGAAATCGCAAAACATAGTCATTTCTTCATTGCCGTCCAAAAACAACGCTTTTTTTACACTCCTGTCTCCCTTTCTCTTGGAAACAATGACTTACATCAATTCTTTTACATAATTCTTGTTTCTCATGACATTTCTAACATTGCCCACAATTATCAACTTTCTAAGTCTTCCTGAGCAAGAGAAATCGCAAAACAGTCATTTCTTCATTGCCGTCCAAAACAACGCTTTTTTACACTCCTGTCTCCCTTTCTCTTGGAAACAATGACTTACATCAATTCTTTTACATAATTCTTGTTTCTCATGACATTTCTTACATTGCCCACAATTATCAACTTTCTAAGTCTTTCTGAGCAGGAGAAATCGCAAAACATAGTCATTTCTTCATTGCAGTCCAAAAACAACGCTTTTTACGCTCCTGTCTCCCTTTCTCTTGGAAACAATGACTTACATCAATTCTTTTACATAATTCTTGTTTCTCATGACATTTGTAACATTGCCCACAATTATCAACTTTCTAAGTCTTTCTGAGCAAGAGAAATCGCAAAACAGTCATTTCTTCATTGCCGTCCAAAAACAACGCTTTTTTACACCCCGGTCTCCCTTTCTCTTGGAAACAATGACTTACATCAATTCTTTTACATAATTCTTGTTTCTCATGACATTTCTAACATTGCCCACAATTATCAACTTTCTAAGTCTTTCTGAGCAAGAGAAATCGCAAAACAGTCATTTCTGCATTGGCGTCCAAAAACAACGCTTTTTTACACTCCGATCTCCCTTTCTCTTGGAAACAATGACTTACATCAATTCTTTTACATAATTCTTGTTTCTCATGACATTTCTAACATTGCCCACAATTATCAACTTTCTAAGTCTTTCTCAGCAGGAGAAATCGCAAAACATAGTCATTTCTTCATTGCCGTCCAAAAACAACGCTTTTTTACACTCCTGTCTCCCTTTCTCTTGGAAACAATGACTTACATCAATTCTTTACATAATTCTTGTTTCTCATGACATTTCTAACATTGCCTACAATTATCAACTTTCTAAGTCTTTCTGAGCAAGAGAAATCGCAAAACAGTCATTTCTTCATTGGCGTCCAAAAACAACGCTTTTTTACACTCCTGTCTCCCTTTCTCTTGGAAACAATGACTTACATCAATTCTTTTACATAATTCTTGTTTCTCATGACATTTCTAACATTGCCCACAATTATCAACTTTCTAAGTCTTTCTGAGCAAGAGAAATCGCAAAACAGTCATTTCTTCATTGCCGTACAAAAACAACGCTTTTTTACACTCCGGTCTCCCTTTCTCTTGGAAACAATGACTTACATCAATTCTTTTACATAATTCTTGTTTCTCATGACATTTCTAACATTGCCCACAATTATCAACTTTCTAAGTCTTTCTGAGCAGGAGAAATCGCAAAACATAGTCATTTCTTCATTGCCGTCCAAAAACAACGCTTTTTTACACTTCTGTCTCCCTTTCTCTTGGAAACAATGACTTACATCAATTCTTTTACATAATTCTTGTTTCTCATGACATTTCTAACATTGCCCACAATTGTCAACTTTCTAAGTCTTTCTGAGCAAGAGAAATCGCAAAACAGTCATTTCTTCATTGGCGTCCAAAAACAACGCTTTTTTACACTCCTGTCTCCCTTTCTCTTGGAAACAATGACTTACATCAATTCTTTTACATAATTCTTGTTTCTCATGACATTTCTAACATTGCCCACAATTATCAACTTTCTAAGTCTTTCTGAGCAAGAGAAATCGCAAAACAGTCATTTCTTCATTGGCGTCCAAAAACAACGCTTTTTTACACTCCGGTCTCCCTTTCTCTTGGAAACAATGACTTACATCAATTCTTTTACATAATTCTTGTTTCTCATGACATTTCTAACATTGCCCACAGTTATCAACTTTCTAAGTCTTTCTGAGCAGGAGAAATCGCAAAACATAGTCATTTCTTCATTGCCGTCCAAAAACAACGCTTTTTTACACTCCTGTCTCCCTTTCTCTTGGAAACAATGACTTACATCAATTCTTTTACATAATTCTTGTTTCTCATGACATTTCTAACATTGCCCACAATTATCAACTTTCTAAGTCTTTCTGAGCAGGAGAAATCGCAAAACATAGTCATTTCTTCATTGCCGTCCAAAAACAACGCTTTTTTACACTTCTGTCTCCCTTTCTCTTGGAAATAATGACTTACATCAATTCTTTTACATAATTCTTGTTTCTCATGACATTTCTAACATTGCCCACAATTATCAACTTTCTAAGTCTTTCTGAGCAGGAGAAATCGCAAAACATAGTCATTTCTTCATTGCCGTCCGAAAACAACGCTTTTTTACACTCCTGTCTCCCTTTCTCTTGGAAACAATGACTTACATCAATGGTTTTACATAATTCTTGTTTCTCATGACATTTCTAACATCGACCACAATTATCAACTTTCTAAGTCTCTCTGAGCAAGAGAAATCGCAAAAGATAGTCATTTCTTCATTGCCGTCCAAAAACAACGCTTTTTTACACTCCTGTCTCCCTTTCTCTTGGAAACAATGACTTACATCAATCCTTTTACATAATTCTTGTTTCTCATGATATTTCTAACATTGCCCACAATTATCAACTTTCTAAGTCTTTCTGAGCAAGAGAAATCGTAAAACATAGTCATTTCTTCATTGCCGTACAAAAACAACGCTTTTTTACACTCCTGTCTCCCTTTTTCTTGGAAACAATGACTTACATCAATCCTTTTACATAATTCTTGTTTCTCATGACATTTCTAACATTGCCCACAATTATCAACTTTCTAAGTCTTTCTGAGCAAGAGAAATCGCAAAACAGTAATTTCTTCATTGGCGTCCAAAAACAACGCTTTTTTACACTCCGGTCTCCCTTTCTCTTGGAAACAATGACTTACATCAATTCTTTTACATAATTCTTATTTCTCATGACATTTCTAACATTGCCCACAGTTATCAACTTTCTAAGTCTTTCTGAGCAGGAGAAATCGCAAAACATAGTCATTTCTTCATTGCCGTCCAAAAACAACGCTTTTTTACACTCCTGTCTCCCTTTCTCTTGGAAACAATGACTTACATCAATTCTTTTACATAATTCTTGTTTCTCATGACATTTCTAACATTGCCCACAATTATCAACTTTCTAAGTCTTTCTGAGCAGGAGAAATCGCAAAACATAGTCATTTCTTCATTGCCGTCCAAAAACAACGCTTTTTTACACTTCTGTCTCCCTTTCTCTTGGAAATAATGACTTACATCAATTCTTTTACATAATTCTTGTTTCTCATGACATTTCTAACATTGCCCACAATTATCAACTTTCTAAGTCTTTCTGAGCAGGAGAAATCGCAAAACATAGTCATTTCTTCATTGCCGTCCGAAAACAACGCTTTTTTACACTCCTGTCTCCCTTTCTCTTGGAAACAATGACTTACATCAATGGTTTTACATAATTCTTGTTTCTCATGACATTTCTAACATCGACCACAATTATCAACTTTCTAAGTCTCTCTGAGCAAGAGAAATCGCAAAAGATAGTCATTTCTTCATTGCCGTCCAAAAACAACGCTTTTTTACACTCCTGTCTCCCTTTCTCTTGAAAACAATGACTTACATCAATTCTTTTACATAATTCTTGTTTCTCATGACATTTCTAACATTGCCCACAATTAGCAACTTTCTAAGTCTTTCTGAGCAAGAGAAATCGCAAAACAGTCATTTCTTCATTGCCGTCCAAAAACAACGCTTTTTTACACTCCTGTCTCCCTTTCTCTTGGAAACAATGACTTACATCAATCCTTTTACCTAATTCTTGTTTCTCATATTTCTAACATTGCCCACAATTATCAACTTTCTAAGTCTTTCTGAGCAAGAGAAATCGCAAAACATAGTCATTTCTTCATTGCCGTACAAAAACAACGCTTTTTTACACTCCTGTCTCCCTTTTTCTTGGAAACAATGACTTACATCAATCCTTTTACATAATTCTTGTTTCTCATGACATTTCTAACATCGACCACAATTATCAACTTTCTAAGTCTCTCTGAGCAAGAGAAATCGGAAAAGATAGTCATTTCTTCATTGCCATCTAAAAACAACGCTTTTTTACACTCCTGTCTCCCTTTCTCTTGGAAACAATGACTTACATCAATTCTTTTACATAATTCTTGTTTCTCATGACATTTCTAACATTGCCTACAATTATCAACTTTCTAAGTCTTTCTGAGCAAGAGAAATCGCAAAACAGTCATTTCTTCATTGGCGTCCAAAAACAACGCTTTTTTACACTCCTGTCTCCCTTTCTCTTGGAAACAATGACTTACATCAATTCTTTTACATAATTCTTGTTTCTCATGACATTTCTAACATTGCCCACAATTATCAACTTTCTAAGTCTTTCTGAGCAAGAGAAATCGCAAAACAGTCATTTCTTCATTGCCGTACAAAAACAACGCTTTTTTACACTCCGGTCTCCCTTTCTCTTGGAAACAATGACTTACATCAATTCTTTTACATAATTCTTGTTTCTCATGACATTTCTAACATTGCCCACAATTATCAACTTTCTAAGTCTTTCTGAGCAGGAGAAATCGCAAAACATAGTCATTTCTTCATTGCCGTCCAAAAACAACGCTTTTTTACACTTCTGTCTCCCTTTCTCTTGGAAACAATGACTTACATCAATTCTTTTACATAATTCCTGTTTCTCATGACATTTCTAACATTGCCCACAATTGTCAACTTTCTAAGTCTTTCTGAGCAAGAGAAATCGCAAAACAGTCATTTCTTCATTGGCGTCCAAAAACAACGCTTTTTTACACTCCTGTCTCCCTTTCTCTTGGAAACAATGACTTACATCAATTCTTTTACATAATTCTTGTTTCTCATGACATTTCTAACATTGCCCACAATTATCAACTTTCTAAGTCTTTCTGAGCAAGAGAAATCGCAAAACAGTCATTTCTTCATTGGCGTCCAAAAACAACGCTTTTTTACACTCCTGTCTCCCTTTCTCTTGGAAACAATGACTTACATCAATCCTTTTACATAATTCTTGTTTCTCATGACATTTCTAACATTGCCCACAATTATCAACTTTCTAAGACTTTCTGAGCAGGAGAAATCGCAAAACATAGTCATTTCTTCATTGCCGTCCAAAAACAACGCTTTTTTACACTCCTGTCTCCCTTTCTCTTGGAAACAATGACTTACATCAATTCTTTTACATAATTCTTGTTTCTCATGACATTTCTAACATTGCCCACAATTATCAACTTTCTAAGTCTTTCTGAGCAAGAGAAATCGCAAAACAGTCATTTCTTCATTGCCGTCCAAAAACAACGCTTTTTTACACTCCTGTCTCCCTTTCTCTTGGAAACAATGACTTACATCAATTCTTTTACATAATTCTTGTTTCTCATGACATTTCTTACATTGCCCACAATTATCAACTTTCTAAGTCTTTCTGAGCAGGAGAAATCGCAAAACATAGTCATTTCTTCATTGCCGTCCAAAAACAACGCTTTTTTACGCTCCTGTCTCCCTTTCTCTTGGAAACAATGACTTACATCAATTCTTTTACATAATTCTTGTTTCTCATGACATTTGTAACATTGCCCACAATTATCAACTTTCTAAGTCTTTCTGAGCAAGAGAAATCGCAAAACAGTCATTTCTTCATTGCCGTCCAAAAACAACGCTTTTTTACACCCCGGTCTCCCTTTCTCTTGGAAACAATGACTTACATCAATTCTTTTACATAATTCTTGTTTCTCATGACATTTCTAACATTGCCCACAATTATCAACTTTCTAAGTCTTTCTGAGCAAGAGAAATCGCAAAACAGTCATTTCTGCATTGGCGTCCAAAAACAACGCTTTTTTACACTCCGATCTCCCTTTCTCTTGGAAACAATGACTTACATCAATTCTTTTACATAATTCTTGTTTCTCATGACATTTCTAACATTGCCCACAATTATCAACTTTCTAAGTCTTTCTCAGCAGGAGAAATCGCAAAACATAGTCATTTCTTCATTGCCGTCCAAAAACAACGCTTTTTTACACTCCTGTCTCCCTTTCTCTTGGAAACAATGACTTACATCAATTCTTTTACATAATTCTTGTTTCTCATGACATTTCTAACATTGCCTACAATTATCAACTTTCTAAGTCTTTCTGAGCAAGAGAAATCGCAAAACAGTCATTTCTTCATTGGCGTCCAAAAACAACGCTTTTTTACACTCCTGTCTCCCTTTCTCTTGGAAACAATGACTTACATCAATTCTTTTACATAATTCTTGTTTCTCATGACATTTCTAACATTGCCCACAATTATCAACTTTCTAAGTCTTTCTGAGCAAGAGAAATCGCAAAACAGTCATTTCTTCATTGCCGTACAAAAACAACGCTTTTTTACACTCCGGTCTCCCTTTCTCTTGGAAACAATGACTTACATCAATTCTTTTACATAATTCTTGTTTCTCATGACATTTCTAACATTGCCCACAATTATCAACTTTCTAAGTCTTTCTGAGCAGGAGAAATCGCAAAACATAGTCATTTCTTCATTGCCGTCCAAAAACAACGCTTTTTTACACTTCTGTCTCCCTTTCTCTTGGAAACAATGACTTACATCAATTCTTTTACATAATTCTTGTTTCTCATGACATTTCTAACATTGCCCACAATTGTCAACTTTCTAAGTCTTTCTGAGCAAGAGAAATCGTAAAACAGTCATTTCTTCATTGGCGTCCAAAAACAACGCTTTTTTACACTCCTGTCTCCCTTTCTCTTGGAAACAATGACTTACATCAATTCTTTTACATAATTCTTGTTTCTCATGACATTTCTAACATTGCCCACAATTATCAACTTTCTAAGTCTTTCTGAGCAAGAGAAATCGCAAAACAGTCATTTCTTCATTGGCGTCCAAAAACAACGCTTTTTTACACTCCGGTCTCCCTTTCTCTTGGAAACAATGACTTACATCAATTCTTTTACATAATTCTTGTTTCTCATGACATTTCTAACATTGCCCACAGTTATCAACTTTCTAAGTCTTTCTGAGCAGGAGAAATCGCAAAACATAGTCATTTCTTCATTGCCGTCCAAAAACAACGCTTTTTTACACTCCTGTCTCCCTTTCTCTTGGAAACAATGACTTACATCAATTCTTTTACATAATTCTTGTTTCTCATGACATTTCTAACATTGCCCACAATTATCAACTTTCTAAGTCTTTCTGAGCAGGAGAAATCGCAAAACATAGTCATTTCTTCATTGCCGTCCAAAAACAACGCTTTTTTACACTTCTGTCTCCCTTTCTCTTGGAAATAATGACTTACATCAATTCTTTTACATAATTCTTGTTTCTCATGACATTTCTAACATTGCCCACAATTATCAACTTTCTAAGTCTTTCTGAGCAGGAGAAATCGCAAAACATAGTCATTTCTTCATTGCCGTCCAAAAACAACGCTTTTTTACACTTCTGTCTCCCTTTCTCTTGGAAACAATGACTTACATCAATTCTTTTACATAATTCTTGTTTCTCATGACATTTCTAACATTGCCCACAATTATCAACTTTCTAAGTCTTTCTGAGCAGGAGAAATCGCAAAACATAGTCATTTCTTCATTGCCGTCCAAAAACAACGCTTTTTTACACTCCTGTCTCCCTTTCTCTTGGAAACAATGACTTACATCAATTCTTTTACATAATTCTTGTTTCTCATGACATTTCTAACATTGCCCACAATTATCAACTTTCTAAGTCTTTCTGAGCAAGAGAAATCGCAAAACAGTCATTTCTTCATTGCCGTCCAAAAACAACGCTTTTTTACACTCCGGTCTCCCTTTCTCTTGGAAACAATGACTTACATCAATTCTTTTACATAATTCTTGTTTCTCATGACATTTCTAACATTGCCCACAATTATCAACTTTCTAAGTCTTTCTGAGCAAGAGAAATCGCAAAACATAGTCATTTCTTCATTGCCGTCCAAAAACAACGCTTTTTTACACTTCTGTCTCCCTTTCTCTTGGAAACAATGACTTACATCAATTCTTTTACATAATTCTTGTTTCTCATGACATTTCTAACATTGCCCACAATTGTCAACTTTCTAAGTCTTTCTGAGCAAGAGAAATCGCAAAACAGTCATTTCTTCATTGGCGTCCAAAAACAACGCTTTTTTACACTCCTGTCTCCCTTTCTCTTGGAAACAATGACTTACATCAATTCTTTTACATAATTCTTGTTTCTCATGACATTTCTAACATTGCCCACAATTATCAACTTTCTAAGTCTTTCTGAGCAAGAGAAATCGCAAAACAGTCATTTCTTCATTGGCGTCCAAAAACAACGCTTTTTCACACTCCGGTCTCCCTTTCTCTTGGAAACAATGACTTACATCAATTCTTTTACATAATTCTTGTTTCTCATGACATTTCTAACATTGCCCACAGTTATCAACTTTCTAAGTCTTTCTGAGCAGGAGAAATCGCAAAACATAGTCATTTCTTCATTGCCGTCCAAAAACAACGCTTTTTTACACTCCTGTCTCCCTTTCTCTTGGAAACAATGACTTACATCAATTCTTTTACATAATTCTTGTTTCTCATGACATTTCTAACATTGCCCACAATTATCAACTTTCTAAGTCTTTCTGAGCAGGAGAAATCGCAAAACATAGTCATTTCTTCATTGCCGTCCAAAAACAACGCTTTTTTACACTTCTGTCTCCCTTTCTCTTGGAAACAATGACTTACATCAATTCTTTTACATAATTCTTGTTTCTCATGACATTTCTAACATTGCCCACAATTATCAACTTTCTAAGTCTTTCTGAGCAGCAGAAATCGCAAAACATAGTCATTTCTTCATTGCCGTCCAAAAACAACGCTTTTTTACACTCCTGTCTCCCTTTCTCTTGGAAACAATGACTTACATCAATTCTTTTACATAATTCTTGTTTCTCATGACATTTCTAACATTGCCCACAATTATCAACTTTCTAAGTCTTTCTGAGCAGGAGAAATCGCAAAACATAGTCATTTCTTCATTGCCGTCCAAAAACAACGCTTTTTTACACTTCTGTCTCCCTTTCTCTTGGAAACAATGACTTACATCAATTCTTTTACATAATTCTTGTTTCTCATGACATTTCTAACATTGCCCACAATTATCAACTTTCTAAGTCTTTCTGAGCAGGAGAAATCGCAAAACATAGTCATTTCTTCATTGCCGTCCAAAAACAACGCTTTTTTACACTCCTGTCTCCCTTTCTCTTGGAAACAATGACTTACATCAATTCTTTTACATAATTCTTGTTTCTCATGACATTTCTAACATTGCCCACAATTATCAACTTTCTAAGTCTTTCTGAGCAAGAGAAATCGCAAAACAGTCATTTCTTCATTGCTGTCCAAAAACAACGCTTTTTTACACTCCGGTCTCCCTTTCTCTTGGAAACAATGACTTACATCAATTCTTTTACATAATTCTTGTTTCTCATGACATTTGTAACATTGCCCACAATTATCAACTTTCTAAGTCTTTCTGAGCAGGAGAAATCGCAAAACATAGTCATTTCTTCATTGCCGTCCAAAAACAACGCTTTTTTACACCCCGGTCTCCCTTTCTCTTGGAAACAATGACTTACATCAATTCTTTTACATAATTCTTGTTTCTCATGACATTTCTAACATTGCCCACAATTATCAACTTTCTAAGTCTTTCTGAGCAGGAGAAATCGCAAAACATAGTCATTTCTTCATTGCCGTCCAAAAACAACGCTTTTTTACACTCCGGTCTCCCTTTCTCTTGGAAACAATGACTTACATCAATTCTTTTACATAATTCTTGTTTCTCATGACATTTCTAACATTGCCCACAATTATCAACTTTCTAAGTCTTTCTCAGCAGGAGAAATCGCAAAACATAGTCATTTCTTCATTGCCGTCCAAAAACAACGCTTTTTTACACTTCTGTCTCCCTTTCTCTTGGAAACAATGACTTACATCAATTCTTTTACATAATTCTTGTTTCTCATGACATTTCTAACATTGCCCACAATTATCAACTTTTTAAGTCTTTCTGAGCAAGAGAAATCGCAAAACAGTCATTTCTTCATTGGCGTCCAAAAACAACGCTTTTTTACACTCCTGTCTCCCTTTCTCTTGGAAACAATGACTTACATCAATTCTTTTACATAATTCTTGTTTCTCATGACATTTCTAACATTGCCCACAATTATCAACTTTCTAAGTCTTTCTGAGCAGGAGAAATCGCAAAACATAGTCATTTCTTCATTGCCGTCCAAAAACAACGCTTTTTTACACTCCTGTCTCCCTTTCTCTTGGAAACAATGACTTACATCAATTCTTTTACATAATTCTTGTTTCTCATGACATTTCTAACATTGCCCACAATTATCAACTTTCTAAGTCTTTCTGAGCAAGAGAAATCGCAAAACAGTCATTTCTTCATTGCTGTCCAAAAACAACGCTTTTTTACACTCCGGTCTCCCTTTCTCTTGGAAACAATGACTTACATCAATTCTTTTACATAATTCTTGTTTCTCATGACATTTCTAACATTGCCCACAATTATCAACTTTCTAAGTCTTTCTGAGCAGGAGAAATCGCAAAACATAGTCATTTCTTCATTGCCGTCCAAAAACAACGCTTTTTTACACTCCTGTCTCCCTTTCTCTTGGAAACAATGACTTACATCAATTCTTTTACATAATTCTTGTTTCTCATGACATTTCTAACATTGCCCACAATTATCAACTTTCTAAGTCTTTCTGAGCAGGAGAAATCGCAAAACATAGTCATTTCTTCATTGCCGTCCAAAAACAACGCTTTTTTACACTTCTGTCTCCCTTTCTCTTGGAAACAATGACTTACATCAATTCTTTTACATAATTCTTGTTTCTCATGACATTTCTAACATTGCCCACAATTATCAACTTTCTAAGTCTTTCTGAGCAGGAGAAATCGCAAAACATAGTCATTTCTTCATTGCCGTCCAAAAACAACGCTTTTTTACACTCCTGTCTCCCTTTCTCTTGGAAACAATGACTTACATCAATTCTTTTACATAATTCTTGTTTCTCATGACATTTCTAACATTGCCCACAATTATCAACTTTCTAAGTCTTTCTGAGCAAGAGAAATCGCAAAACATAGTCATTTCTTCATTGCCGTCCAAAAACAACGCTTTTTTACACACCTGTCTCCCTTTCTCTTGGAAACAATGACTTACATCAATTCTTTAACATAATTCTTGTTTCTCATGACATTTCTAACATTGCCCACAATTATCAACTTTCTAAGTCTTTCTGAGCAAGAGAAATCGCAAAACAATCATTTCTTCATTGCCGTCCAAAAACAACGCTTTTTTACACTCCGGTCTCCCTTTCTCTTGGAAACAATGACTTACATCAATTCTTTTACATAATTCTTGTTTCTCATGACATTTCTAACATTGCACACAATTATTAACTTTCTAAGTCTTTCTGAGCAGGAGAAATCGCAAAACATAGTCATTTCTTCATTGGCGTCCAAAAACAATGCTTTTTTACACTCCTGTCTCCCTTTCTCTTGGAAACAATGACTTACAACAATTCTTTTACATAATTCTTGTTTCTTATGACATTTCTAACATTGCCCACAATTATCAACTTTCTAAGTCTTTCTGAGCAAGAGAAATCGCAAAACAGTCATTTCTTCATTGCCGTCCAAAAACAACGCTTTTTTACACTCCGGTCTCCCTTTCTCTTGGAAACAATGACTTACATCAATTCTTTTACATAATTCTTGTTTCTCATGACATTTCTAACATTGCCCACAATTATCAACTTTCTAAGTCTTTCTGAGCAGGAGAAATCGCAAAACATAGTCATTTCTTAGTTGCCGTCCAAAAACAACGCTTTTTTTACACTCCTGTCTCCCTTTCTCTTGGAAACAATGACTTACATCAATTCTTTTACATAATTCTTGTTTCTCATGACATTTCTTACATTGCCCACAATTATCAACTTTCTAAGTCTTTCTGAGCAAGAGAAATCGCAAAACATAGTCATTTCTTCATTGCAGTCCGAAAACAACGCTTTTTTACACTCCTGTCTCCCTTTCTCTTGGAAACAATGACTTACATCAATTCTTTTACATAATTCTTGTTTCTCATGACATTTCTAACATTGCCCACAATTGTCAACTTTCTAAGTCTTTCTGAGCAAGAGAAATCGCAAAACAGTCATTTCTACATTGCCGTCCAAAAACAACGCTTTTTTACACTTCTGTCTCCCTTTCTCTTGGAAACAATGACTTACATCAATTCTTTTACATAATTCTTGTTTCTCATGACATTTCTAACATTGCCCACAATTGTCAACTTTCTAAGTCTTTCTGAGCAAGAGAAATCGCAAAACAGTCATTTCTTCATTGGCGTCCAAAAACAACGCTTTTTTAGACTCCTGTCTCCCTTTCTCTTGGAAACAATGACTTACATCAATTCTTTTACATAATTCTTGTTTCTCATGACATTTCTTACATTACCCACAATTATCAACTTTCTAAGTCTTTTTGAGCAGGAGAAATCGCAAAACTTAGTCATTTCTTCATTGCCGTCCAAAAACAACGCTTTTTTACACTCCTGTCTCCCTTTCTCTTGAAAACAATGACTTACATCAATTCTTTTACATAATTCTTGTTTCTCATGACATTTCTAACATTGCCCACAATTAGCAACTTTCTAAGTCTTTCTGAGCAAGAGAAATCGCAAAACAGTCATTTCTTCATTGGTGTCCAAAAACAACGCTTTTTTACACTCCGGTCTCCCTTTCTCTTGGAAACAATGACTTACATCAATTCTTTTACATAATTCTTGTTTCTCATGACATTTCTAACATTGCCCACAATTATCAACTTTCTAAGTCTTTCTGAGCAAGAAAAATCGCAAAACAGTCATTTCTGCATTGGCGTCTAAAAACAACGCTTTTTTACACTCCGGTCTCCCTTTCTCTTGGAAACAATGACTTACATCAATTCTTTTACATAATTCTTGTTTCTCATGACATTTCTAACATTGCCCACAATTATCAACTTTCTAAGTCTTTCTGAGCAAGAGAAATCGCAAAACATAGTCATTTCTTCATTGCCGTCCGAAAACAACGCTTTTTTACACTCCTGTCTCCCTTTCTCTTGGAAACAATGACTTACATCAATTCTTTTACATAATTCTTGTTTCTCATGACATTTCTAACATTGCCCACAATTATCAACTTTCTAAGTCTTTCTGAGCAAGAGAAATAGCAAAACAGTCATTTCTTCATTGCCGTCCAAAAACAACGCTTTTTTACACTCCGGTCTCCCTTTCTCTTGGAAACAATGACTTACATCAATTCTTTTACATAATTCTTGTTTCTCATGACATTTCTAACATTGCCCACAATTATCAACTTTCTAAGTCTTTCTGAGCAAGAGAAATCGCAAAACATAGTCATTTCTTCATTGCCGTCCAAAAACAACGCTTTTTTACACTCCGGTCTCCCTTTCTCTTGGAAACAATGACTTACATCAATTCTTTTACATAATTCTTGTTTCTCATGACATTTCTTACATTGCCCACAATTATCAACTTTCTAAGTCTTTCTGAGCAAGAGAAATCGCAAAACATAGTCATTTCTTCATTGCCGTCCAAAAACAACGCTTTTTTACACACCTGTCTCCCTTTCTCTTGGAAACAATGACTTACATCAATGCTTTAACATAATTCTTGTTTCTCATGACATTTCTAACATTGCCCACAATTATCAACTTTCTAAGTCTTTCTGAGCAAGAGAAATCGCAAAACATAGTCATTTCTTCATTGCCGTCCAAAAACAACGCTTTTTTACACACCTGTCTCCCTTTCTCTTGGAAACAATTACTTACATCAATGCTTTAACATAATTCTTGTTTCTCATGACATTTCTAACATTGCCCACAATTATCAACTTTCTAAGTCTTTCTGAGCAGGAGAAATCGCAAAACATAGTCATTTCTTCATTGCCGTCCAAAAACAACGCTTTTTTACACTCCTGTCTCCCTTTCTCTTGGAAACAATGACTTACATCAATTCTTTTACATAATTCTTGTTTCTCATGACATTTCTTACATTGCCCACAATTATCAACTTTCTAAGTCTTTCTGAGCAGGAGAAATCGCAAAACACAGTCATTTCTTCTTTGCCGTCCAAAAACAACGCTTTTTTACACTCCTGTCTCCCTTTCTCTTGGAAACAATGACTTACATCAATTCTTTTACATAATTCTTGTTTCTCATGACATTTCTAACATTGCCCACAATTATCAACTTTCTAAGTCTTTCTGAGCAAGAGAAATTGCAAAACAGTCATTTCTTCATTGCCGTCCAAAAACAACGCTTTTTTACACTCCGGTCTCCCTTTCTCTTTGAAACAATGACTTACATCAATTCTTTTACATAATTCTTGTTTCTCATGACATTTCTAACATTGCCCACAATTATCAACTTTCTAAGTCTTTCTGAGCAGGAGAAATCGCAAAACATAGTCATTTCTTCATTGCCGTCCAAAAACAACGCTTTTTTACACTCCTGTCTCCCTTTCTCTTGGAAACAATGACTTACATCAATTCTTTTACATAATTCTTGTTTCTCATGACATTTCTAACATTGCCCACAATTATCAACTTTCTAAGTCTTTCTGAGCAAGAGAAATCGCAAAACAGTCATTTCTTCATTGCCGTCCAAAAACAACGCTTTTTTACACTCCGGTCTCCCTTTCTCTTGGAAACAATGACTTACATCAATTCTTTTACATAATTCTGTTTCTCATGACATTTCTTACATTGCCCACAATTATCAACTTTCTAAGTCTTTCTGAGCAAGAGAAATCGCAAACATAGTCATTTCTTCATTGCCGTCCAAAAACAACGCTTTTTTACACACCTGTCTCCCTTTCTCTTGGAAACAATGACTTACATCAATTCTTTAACATAATTCTTGTTTCTCATGACATTTCTAACATTGCCCACAATTATCAACTTTCTAAGTCTTTCTGAGCAAGAGAAATCGCAAAACAGTCATTTCTTCATTGCCGTCCAAAAACAACGCTTTTTTACACTCCGGTCTCCCTTCTCTTGGAAACAATGACTTACATCAATTCTTTTACATAATTCTTGTTTCTCATGACATTTCTAACATTGCCCACAATTATCAACTTTCTAAGTCTTTCTGAGCAGGAGAAATCGCAAACATAGTCATTTCTTCATTGCCGTCCAAAAACAACGCTTTTTTACACTCCTGTCTCCCTTTCTCTTGGAAACAATGACTTACATCAATTCTTTTACATAATTCTTGTTTCTCATGACATTTCTTACATTGCCCACAATTATCAACTTTCTAAGTCTTTCTGAGCAGGAGAAATCGCAAAACACAGTCATTTCTTCATTGCCGTCCAAAAACAACGCTTTTTACACTCCTGTCTCCCTTTCTCTTGGAAACAATGACTTACATCAATTCTTTTACATAATTCTTGTTTCTCATGACATTTCTAACATTGCCCACAATTATCAACTTTCTAAGTCTTTCTGAGCAAGAGAAATAGCAAAACAGTCATTTCTTCATTGCCGTCCAAAAACAACGCTTTTTTACACTCCGGTCTCCCTTTCTCTTGGAAACAATGACTTACATTAATTCTTTTACATAATTCTTGTTTCTCATGACATTTCTAACATTGCCCACAATTATCAACTTTCTAAGTCTTTCTGAGCAAGAGAAATCGCAAAACAGTCATTTCTTCATTGCCGTACAAAAACAACGCTTTTTTACACTCCGGTCTCCCTTTCTCTTGGAAACAATGACTTACATCAATTCTTTTACATAATTCTTGTTTCTCATGACATTTCTAACATTGCACACAATTATTAACTTTCTAAGTCTTTCTGAGCAGGAGAAATCGCAAAACAGTCATTTCTTCATTGCCGTCCAAAACAACGCTTTTTTACACTCCGGTCTCCCTTTCTCTTGGAAACAATGACTTACATCAATTCTTTTACATAATTCTTGTTTCTCATGACATTTCTAACATTGCCCACAATTATCAACTTTCTAAGTCTTTCTGAGCAGGAGAAATCGCAAAACATAGTCATTTCTTAGTTGCCGTCCAAAAACAACGCTTTTTTTACACTCCTGTCTCCCTTTCTCTTGGAAACAATGACTTACATCAATTCTTTTACATAATTCTTGTTTCTCATGACATTTCTTACATGGCCCACAATTATCAACTTTCTAAGTCTTTCTGAGCAAGAGAAATCGCAAAACATAGTCATTTCTTCATTGCCGTCCAAAAACAACGCTTTTTTACACACCTGTCTCCCTTTCTCTTGGAAACAATGACCTACATCAATTCTTTAACATAATTATTGTTTCTCATGACATTTCTAACATTGCCCACAATTATCAACTTTCTAAGTCTTTCTGAGCAAGAGAAATCGCAAAACAATCATTTCTTCATTGCCGTCAAAAAACAACGCTTTTTTACACTCCGGTCTCCCTTTCTCTTGGAAACAATGACTTACATCAATTCTTTTACATAATTCTTGTTTCTCATGACATTTCTAACATTGCACACAATTATTAACTTTCTAAGTCTTTCTGAGCAGGAGAAATCGCAAAACATAGTCATTTCTTCATTGGCGTCCAAAAACAATGCTTTTTTACACTCCTGTCTCCCTTTCTCTTGGAAACAATGACTTACAACAATTCTTTTACATAATTCTTGTTTCTCATGACATTTCTAACATTGCCCACAATTATCAACTTTCTAAGTCTTTCTGAGCAAGAGAAATCGCAAAACAGTCATTTCTTCATTGCCGTCCAAAAACAACGCTTTTTTACACTCCGGTCTCCCTTTCTCTTGGAAACAATGACTTACATCAATTCTTTACATAATTCTTGTTTCTCATGACATTTCTAACATTGCCCACAATTATCAACTTTCTAAGTCTTTCTGAGCAGGAGAAATCGCAAAACATAGTCATTTCTTAGTTGCCGTCCAAAAACAACGCTTTTTTTACACTCCTGTCTCCTTTCTCTTGGAAACAATGACTTACATCAATTCTTTTACATAATTCTTGTTTCTCATGACATTTCTTACATTGCCCACAATTATCAACTTTCTAAGTCTTTCTGAGCAAGAGAAATCGCAAAACATAGTCATTTCTTCATTGCAGTCCGAAAACAACGCTTTTTACACTCCTGTCTCCCTTTCTCTTGGAAACAATGACTTACATCAATTCTTTTACATAATTCTTGTTTCTCATGACATTTCTAACATTGCCCACAATTGTCAACTTTCTAAGTCTTTCTGAGCAAGAGAAATCGCAAAACAGTCATTTCTACATTGCCGTCCAAAAACAACGCTTTTTTACACTTCTGTCTCCCTTTCTCTTGGAAACAATGACTTACATCAATTCTTTTACATAATTCTTGTTTCTCATGACATTTCTAACATTGCCCACAATTGTCAACTTTCTAAGTCTTTCTGAGCAAGAGAAATCGCAAAACAGTCATTTCTTCATTGGCGTCCAAAAACAACGCTTTTTTAGACTCCTGTCTCCCTTTCTCTTGGAAACAATGACTTACATCAATTCTTTTACATAATTCTTGTTTCTCATGACATTTCTTACATTACCCACAATTATCAACTTTCTAAGTCTTTCTGAGCAGGAGAAATCGCAAAACTTAGTCATTTCTTCATTGCCGTCCAAAAACAACGCTTTTTTACACTCCTGTCTCCCTTTCTCTTGAAAACAATGACTTACATCAATTCTTTTACATAATTCTTGTTTCTCATGACATTTCTAACATTGCCCACAATTAGCAACTTTCTAAGTCTTTCTGAGCAAGAGAAATCGCAAAACAGTCATTTCTTCATTGCCGTCCAAAAACAACGCTTTTTTACACTCCTGTCTCCCTTTCTCTTGGAAACAATGACTTACATCAATTCTTTTACATAATTCTTGTTTCTCATGACATTTCTAACATTGCCCACAATTATCAACTTTCTAAGTCTTTCTGAGCAAGAGAAATCGCAAAACATAGTCATTTCTTCATTGCCGTCCAAAAACAACGCTTTTTTACACTCCTGTCTCCCTTTCTCTTGGAAACAATGACTTACATCAATTCTTTTACATAATTCTTGTTTCTCATGACATTTCTAACATTGCCCACAATTATCAACTTTCTAAGTCTTTCTGAGCAAGAGAAATCGCAAAACAGTCATTTCTTCATTGGTGTCCAAAAACAACGCTTTTTTACACTCCGGTCTCCCTTTCTCTTGGAAACAATGACTTACATCAATTCTTTTACATAATTCTTGTTTCTCATGACATTTCTAACATTGCCCACAATTATCAACTTTCTAAGTCTTTCTGAGCAAGAGAAATCGCAAAACAGTCATTTCTGCATTGGCGTCTAAAAACAACGCTTTTTTACACTCCGGTCTCCCTTTCTCTTGGAAACAATGACTTACATCAATTCTTTTACATAATTCTTGTTTCTCATGACATTTCTAACATTGCCCACAATTATCAACTTTCTAAGTCTTTCTGAGCAGGAGAAATCGCAAAACATAGTCATTTCTTCATTGCCGTCCGAAAACAACGCTTTTTTACACTCCTGTCTCCCTTTCTCTTGGAAACAATGACTTACATCAATTCTTTTACATAATTCTTGTTTCTCATGACATTTCTAACATTGCCCACAATTATCAACTTTCTAAGTCTTTCTGAGCAAGAGAAATAGCAAAACAGTCATTTCTTCATTGCCGTCCAAAAACAACGCTTTTTTACACTCCGGTCTCCCTTTCTCTTGGAAACAATGACTTACATCAATTCTTTTACATAATTCTTGTTTCTCATGACATTTCTAACATTGCCCACAATTATCAACTTTCTAAGTCTTTCTGAGCAAGAGAAATCGCAAAACAGTCATTTCTTCATTGCCGTCCAAAAACAACGCTTTTTTACACTCCGGTCTCCCTTTCTCTTGGAAACAATGACTTACATCAATTCTTTACATAATTCTTGTTTCTCATGACATTTCTTACATTGCCCACAATTATCAACTTTCTAAGTCTTTCTGAGCAAGAGAATCGCAAAACATAGTCATTTCTTCATTGCCGTCCAAAAACAACGCTTTTTTACACACCTGTCTCCCTTTCTCTTGGAAACAATGACTTACATCAATGCTTTAACATAATTCTTGTTTCTCATGACATTTCTAACATTGCCCACAATTATCAACTTTCTAAGTCTTTCTGAGCAAGAGAAATCGCAAAACATAGTCATTTCTTCATTGCCGTCCAAAACAACGCTTTTTTACACACCTGTCTCCCTTTCTCTTGGAAACAATTACTTACATCAATGCTTTAACATAATTCTTGTTTCTCATGACATTTCTAACATTGCCCACAATTATCAACTTTCTAAGTCTTTCTGAGCAGGAGAAATCGCAAAACATAGTCATTTCTTCATTGCCGTCCAAAAACAACGCTTTTTTACACTCCTGTCTCCCTTTCTCTTGGAAACAATGACTTACATCAATTCTTTTACATAATTCTTGTTTCTCATGACATTTCTAACATTGCCCACAATTATCAACTTTCTAAGTCTTTCTGAGCAAGAGAAATCGCAAAAGAGTCATTTCTTCATTGCCGTCCAAAAACAACGCTTTTTTACACTCCGGTCTCCCTTTCTCTTTGAAACAATGACTTACATCAATTCTTTTACATAATTCTTGTTTCTCATGACATTTCTAACATTGCCCACAATTATCAACTTTCTAAGTCTTTCTGAGCAAGAGAAATCGCAAAACATAGTCATTTCTTCATTGCCGTCCAAAAACAACGCTTTTTTACACTCCTGTCTCCCTTTCTCTTGGAAACAATGACTTACATCAATTCTTTTACATAATTCTTGTTTCTCATGACATTTCTAACATTGCCCACAATTATCAACTTTCTAAGTCTTTCTGAGCAAGAGAAATCGCAAAACAGTCATTTCTTCATTGCCGTCCAAAAACAACGCTTTTTTACACTCCGGTCTCCCTTTCTCTTGGAAACAATGACTTACATCAATTCTTTTACTTAATTCTTGTTTCTCATGACATTTCTTACATTGCCCACAATTATCAACTTTCTAAGTCTTTCTGAGCAAGAGAAATCGCAAAACATAGTCATTTCTTCATTGCCGTCCAAAAACAACGCTTTTTTACACACCTGTCTCCCTTTCTCTTGGAAACAATGACTTACATCAATTCTTTAACATAATTCTTGTTTCTCATGACATTTCTAACATTGCCCACAATTATCAACTTTCTAAGTCTTTCTGAGCAAGAGAAATCGCAAAAACAGTCATTTCTTCATTGCCGTCCAAAACAACGCTTTTTTACACTCCGGTCTCCCTTTCTCTTGGAAACAATGACTTACATCAATTCTTTTACATAATTCTTGTTTCTCATGACATTTCTAACATTGCCCACAATTATCAACTTTCTAAGTCTTTCTGAGCAGGAGAAATCGCAAAACATAGTCATTTCTTCATTGCCGTCCAAAAACAACGCTTTTTTACACTCCTGTCTCCCTTTCTCTTGGAAACAATGACTTACATCAATTCTTTTACATAATTCTTGTTTCTCATGACATTTCTTACATTGCCCACAATTATCAACTTTCTAAGTCTTTCTGAGCAGGAGAAATCGCAAAACACAGTCATTTCTTCTTTGCCGTCCAAAAACAACGCTTTTTTACACTCCTGTCTCCCTTTCTCTTGGAAACAATAACTTACATCAATTCTTTTACATAATTCTTGTTTCTCATGACATTTCTAACATTGCCCACAATTATCAACTTTCTAAGTCTTTCTGAGCAAGAGAAATCGCAAAACAGTCATTTCATTCTTCATTGCCGTCCAAAAACAACGCTTTTTTAC
This sequence comes from Mixophyes fleayi, assembly GCF_038048845.1. Lineage (NCBI taxonomy): Eukaryota > Metazoa > Chordata > Amphibia > Anura > Limnodynastidae > Mixophyes > Mixophyes fleayi. The sequence goes on from NW_027448530.1 coordinate 25,685, forward strand.
ACTCCGGTCTCCCTTTCTCTTTGAAACAATGACTTACATCAATTCTTTTACATAATTCTTGTTTCTCATGACATTTCTAACATTGCCCACAATTATCAACTTTCTAAGTCTTTCTGAGCAGGAGAAATCGCAAAACATAGTCATTTCTTCATTGCCGTCCAAAACAACGCTTTTTTACACTCCTGTCTCCCTTTCTCTTGGAAACAATGACTTACATCAATTCTTTTACATAATCTTGTTTCTCATGACATTTCTAACATTGCCCACAATTATCAACTTTCTAAGTCTTTCTGAGCAAGAGAAATCGCAAAACAGTCATTCTTCATTGGCGTCCAATAACAGCGCTTTTTTACACTCCTGTCTCCCTTGCTCTTGGAAACAATGACTTACATCAATTCTTTTACATAATTCTTGTTTCTCATGACATTTCTTACATTGCCCACAATTATCAACTTTCTAAGTCTTTCTGAGCAGGAGAAATCGCAAAACATAGTCATTTCTTCATTGCCGTCCGAAAACAATGCTTTTTTACACTCCTGTCTCCCTTTCTCTTGGAAACAATGACTTACATCAATTCTTTTACATAATTCTTGTTTCTCATGACATTTCTAACATTGCCCACAATTATCAACTTTCTAAGTCTTTCTGAGCAAGAGAAATAGCAAAACAGTCATTTCTTCATTGCCGTCCAAAAACAACGCTTTTTTACACTCCGGTCTCCCTTTCTCTTGGAAACAATGACTTACATTATTCTTTTACATAATTCTTGTTTCTCATGACATTTCTAACATTGCCCACAATTATCAACTTTCTAAGTCTTTCTGAGCAAGAGAAATCGCAAAACAGTCATTTCTTCATTGCCGTCCAAAAACAACGCTTTTTTACACTCCGGTCTCCCTTTCTCTTGGAAACAATGACTTACATCAATTCTTTTACATAATTCTTGTTTCTCATGACATTTCTTACATGGCCCACAATTATCAACTTTCTAAGTCTTTCTGAGCAAGAGAAATCGCAAAACATAGTCATTTCTTCATTGCCGTCCAAAAACAACGCTTTTTTACACACCTGTCTCCCTTTCTCTTGGAAACAATGACTTACATCAATTCTTTAACATAATTCTTGTTTCTCATGACATTTCTAACATTGCCCACAATTATCAACTTTCTAAGTCTTTCTGAGCAAGAGAAATCGCAAAACAATCATTTCTTCATTGCCGTCCAAAAACAACGCTTTTTTACACTCCGGTCTCCGTTTCTCTTGGAAACAATGACTTACATCAATTCTTTTACATAATTCTTGTTTCTCATGACATTTCTAACATTGCACACAATTATTAACTTTCTAAGTCTTTCTGAGCAGGAGAAATCGCAAAACATAGTCATTTCTTCATTGGCGTCCAAAAACAATGCTTTTTTACACTCCTGTCTCCCTTTCTCTTGGAAACAATGACTTACAACAATTCTTTTACATAATTCTTGTTTCTCATGACATTTCTAACATTGCCCACAATTATCAACTTTCTAAGTCTTTCTGAGCAGGAGAAATCGCAAAACATAGTCATTTCTTAGTTGCCGTCCAAAAACAACGCTTTTTTTACACTCCTGTCTCCCTTTCTCTTGGAAACAATGACTTACATCAATTCTTTTACATAATTCTTGTTTCTCATGACATTTCTTACATTGCCTACAATTATCAACTTTCTAAGTCTTTCTGAGCAAGAGAAATCGCAAAACATAGTCATTTCTTCATTGCAGTCCGAAAACAACGCTTTTTTACACTCCTGTCTCCCTTTCTCTTGGAAACAATGACTTACATCAATTCTTTTACATAATTCTTGTTTCTCATGACATTTCTAACATTGCCCACAATTATCAACTTTCTAAGTCTTTCTGAGCAAGAGAAATCGCAAAACAGTCATTTCTTCATTGCCGTCCAAAAACAACGCTTTTTTACACTCCGGTCTCCCTTTCTCTTGGAAACAATGACTTACATCAATTCTTTTACATAATTCTTGTTTCTCATGACATTTCTTACATTGCCCACAATTATCAACTTTCTAAGTCTTTCTGAGCAAGAGAAATCGCAAAACAGTCATTTCTTCATTGCCGTCCAAAAACAACGCTTTTTTACACTCCGGTCTCCCTTTCTCTTGGAAACAATGACTTACATCAATTCTTTTACATAATTCTTGTTTCTCATGACATTTCTAACATTGCCCACAATTATCAACTTTCTAAGTCTTTCTGAGCAGGAGAAATCGCAAAACATAGTCATTTCTTCATTGCCGTCCAAAAACAACGCTTTTTTACACTCCTGTCTCCCTTTCTCTTGGAAACAATGACTTACATCAATTCTTTTACATAATTCTTGTTTCTCATGACATTTCTTACATTGCCCACAATTATCAACTTTCTAAGTCTTTCTGAGCAGGAGAAATCGCAAAACACAGTCATTTCTTCTTTGCCGTCCAAAAACAACGCTTTTTTACACTCCTGTCTCCCTTTCTCTTGGAAACAATGACTTACATCAATTCTTTTACATAATTCTTGTTTCTCATGACATTTCTAACATTGCCCACAATTATCAACTTTCTAAGTCTTTCTGAGCAAGAGAAATCGAAAACAGTCATTTCTTCATTGCCGTCCAAAAACAACGCTTTTTTACACTCCGGTCTCCCTTTCTCTTTGAAACAATGACTTACATCAATTCTTTTACATAATTCTTGTTTCTCATGACATTTCTAACATTGCCCACAATTATCAACTTTCTAAGTCTTTCTGAGCAGGAGAAATCGCAAAACATAGTCATTTCTTCATTGCCGTCCAAAAACAACGCTTTTTTACACTCCTGTCTCCCTTTCTCTTGGAAACAATGACTTACATCAATTCTTTAACATAATTCTTGTTTCTCATGACATTTCTAACATTGCCCACAATTATCAACTTTCTAAGTCTTTCTGAACAAGAGAAATCGCAAAACAGTCATTTCTTCATTGCCGTCCAAAAACAACGCTTTTTTACACTCCGGTCTCCCTTTCTCTTGGAAACAATGACTTACATCAATTCTTTTACATAATTCTTGTTTCTAATGACATTTCTTACATTGCCCACAATTATCAACTTTCTAAGTCTTTCTGAGCAAGAGAAATCGCAAAACATAGTCATTTCTTCATTGCCGTCCAAAAACAACGCTTTTTTTACACACCTGTCTGCCTTTCTCTTGGAAACAATGACTTACATCAATTCTTTAACATAATTCTTGTTTCTCATGACATTTCTAACATTGCCCACAATTATCAACTTTCTAAGTCTTTCTGAGCAAGAGAAATCGCAAAACAGTCATTTCTTCATTGCCGTCCAAAAACAACGCTTTTTTACACTCCGGTCTCCTTTCTCTTGGAAACAATGACTTACATCAATTCTTTTACATAATTCTTGTTTCTCATGACATTTCTAACATTGCCCACAATTATCAACTTTCTAAGTCTTTCTGAGCAGGAGAAATCGCAAAACATAGTCATTTCTTCATTGCCGTCCAAAAACAACGCTTTTTTACACTCCTGTCTCCCTTTTTCTTGGAAACAATGACTTACATCAATTCTTTTACATAATTCTTGTTTCTCATGACATTATTTACATTGCCCACAATTATCAACTTTCTAAGTCTTTCTGAGCAGGAGAAATCGCAAAACACAGTCATTTCTTCTTTGCCGTCCAAAAACAAAGCTTTTTTACACTCCTGTCTCCCTTTCTCTTGGAAACAATGACTTACATCAATTCTTTTACATAATTCTTGTTTCTCATGACATTTCTAACATTGCCCACAATTATCAACTTTCTAAGTCTTTCTGAGCAGGAGAAATCGCAAAACATAGTCATTTCTTCATTGCCGTCCAAAAACAACGCTTTTTTACACTCCTGTGTCCTTTTCTCTTGGAAACAATGACTTACATCAATTCTTTTACATAATTCTTGTTTCTCATGACATTTCTAACATTGCCCACAATTATCAACTTTCTAAGTCTTTCTGAGCAGAGAAATCGCAAAACAGTCATTTCTTCATTGGCGTCCAAAAACAGCGCTTTTTTACACTCCTGTCTCCCTTTCTCTTGGAAACAATGACTTACATCATTCTTTTACATAATTCTTGTTTCTCATGACATTTCTTACATTGCCCACAATTATCAACTTTCTAAGTCTTTCTGAGCAGGAGAAATCGCAAACATAGTCATTTCTTCATTGGCGTCCAAAAACAACGCTTTTTTACACTCCGGTCTCCCTTTCTCTTGGAAACAATGACTTACATCAATTCTTTTACATAATTCTTGTTTCTCATGACATTTCTAACATTGCCCACAATTATCAACTTTCTAAGTCTTTCTGAGCAAGAGAAATCGCAAACAGTCATTTCTTCATTGCCGTCCAAAAACAACGCTTTTTTACACTCCGGTCTCCCTTTCTCTTGGAAACAATGACTTACATCAATTCTTTTACATAATTCTTGTTTCTCATGACATTCTAACATTGCCCACAATTATTAACTTTCTAAGTCTTTCTGAGCAAAAGAAATCGCAAAACAGTCATTTCTTCACTGCCGTCCAAAAACAACGCTTTTTTACACTCCGGTCTCCTTTCTCTTGGAAACAATGACTTACATCAATTCTTGTTTCTCATGACATTTCTAACATTGCACACAATTATTAACTTTCTAAGTCTTCTGAGCAGGAGAAATTGCAAAACATAGTCATTTCTTCATTGGCGTCCAAAAACAACGCTTTTTTACACTCCTGTCTCCTTTCTCTTGGAACAATGACTTACATCAATTCTTTTACATAATTCTTGTTTCTCATGACATTTCTAACATTGCCCACAATTATCAACTTTCTAAGTCTTTCTGAGCAAGAGAAATCGCAAAACAGTAATTTCTTCATTGCCGTCCAAAAACAACGCTTTTTTACACTCCGGTCTCCCTTTCTCTTGGAAACAATGACTTACATCAATTCTTTTACATAATTCTTGTTTCTCATGACGTTTCTAACATTGCCCACAATTATCAACTTTCTAAGTCTTTCTGAGCAGGAGAAATCGCAAAACATAGTCATTTCTTCATTGCCGTCCAAAAACAACGCTTTTTTACACTCCTGTCTCCCTTTCTCTTGGAAACAATGACTTACATCAATTCTTTTACATAATTCTTGTTTCTCATGACATTTCTTACATTGCCCACAATTATCAACTTTCTAAGTCTTTCTGAGCAGGAGAAATCGCAAAACACAGTCATTTCTTCTTTGCCGTCCAAAAACAACGCTTTTTTACACTCCTGTCTCCCTTTCTCTTGGAAACAATGACTTACATCAATTCTTTTACATAATTCTTGTTTCTCATGACATTTCTAACATTGCCCACAATTATCAACTTTCTAAGTCTTTCTGAGCAGGAGAAATCGCAAAACATAGTCATTTCTTCATTACCGTCCAAAAACAACGCTTTTTTACACTCCTGTCTCCCTTTCTCTTGGAAACAATGACTTACATCAATTCTTTTACATAATTCTTGTTTCTCATGACATTTCTAACATTGCCCACAATTATCAACTTTCTAAGTCTTTCTGAGCAGGAGAAATCGCAAAACATAGTCATTTCTTCATTACCGTCCAAAACAACGCTTTTTTACACTCCTGTCTCCCTTTCTCTTGGAAACAATGAGTTACATCAATTCTTTTACATAATTCTTGTTTCTCATGACATTTCTAACATTGCCCACAATTATCAACTTTCTAAGTCTTTCTGAGCAAGAGAAATCGCAAAACAGTCATTTCTTCATTGCCGTCCAAAAACAATGCTTTTTTACACTCCGGTCTCCCTTTCTCTTGGAAACAATGACTTACATCAATTCTTTTACATAATTCTTGTTTCTCATGACATTTCTAACATTGCCCACAATTATCAACTTTCTAAGTCTTTCTGAGCAAGAGAAATCGCAAAACAGTCATTTCTTCATTACCGTCCAAAAACAACGCTTTTTTACACTCCTGTCTCCCTTTCTCTTGGAAACAATGACTTACATCAATTCTTTTACATAATTCTTGTTTCTCATGACATTTCTAACATTGCCCACAAGTATCAACTTTCTAAGTCTTTCTGAGCAGGAGAAATCGCAAACATAGTCATTTCTTCATTGCCGTCCAAAAACAACGCTTTTTTACACTCCTGTCTCCCTTTCTCTTGGAAACAATGACTTACATCAATTCTTTTACATAATTCTTGTTTCTCATGACATTTCTAACATTGCCCACAATTATCAACTTTCTAAGTCTTTCTGAGCAAGAGAAATCGCAAAACAGTCATTTCTTCATTGCCGTCCAAAAACAACGCTTTTTTACACTACTGTCTCCCTTTCTCTTGGAAACAATGACTTACATCAATTCTTTTACATAATTCTTGTTTCTCATGACATTTCTTACATTGCCCACAATTATCAACTTTCTAAGTCTTTCTGAGCAGGAGAAATCGCAAAACATAGTCATTTCTTCATTGACGTCCAAAAACAACGCTTTTTTACACTCCTGTCTCCCTTTCTCTTGGAAACAATGACTTACATCAATTCTTTTACATAATTCTTGTTTCTCATGACATTTCTAACATTGCCCACAATTATCAACTTTCTAAGTCTTTCTGAGCAGGAGAATCGCAAAACAGTCATTTCTCATTGCCGTCCAAAAACAACGCTTTTTTACACTTCCTGTCTCCCTTTCTCTTGGAAACAATGACTTACATCAATTCTTTTACATAATTCTTGTTTCTCGATGACATTTCTAACATTGCCCACAATTATCAACTTTCTAAGTCTTTCTGAGCAAGAGAAATCGCAAAACAGTCATTTCTTCATTGCCGTCCAAAAACAACGCTTTTTTACACTCTGTCTCCCTTTCTCTTGGAAACAATGACTTACATCAATTCTTTTACATAATTCTTGTTTCTCATGACATTTCTTACATTGCCCACAATTATCAACTTTCTAAGTCTTTCTGAGCAGGAGAAATCGCAAAACATAGTCATTTCTTCATTGCCGTCCAAAAACAACGCTTTTATACACTCCTGTCTCCCTTTCTCTTGGAAACAATGACTTACATCAATTCTTTTACATAATTCTTGTTTCTCATGACATTTCAACATTGCCCACAATTATCAACTTTCTAAGTCTTTCTGAGCAAGAGAAATCGCAAAACAGTCATTTCTTCATTGCCGTCCAAAAACAACGCTTTTTTACACTTCCTGTCTCCCTTTCTCTTGGAAACAATGACTTACATCAATTCTTTTACATAATTCTTGTTTCTGCATGACATTTCTAACATTGCCCACAATTATCAACTTTCTAAGTCTTTCTGAGCAGGAGAAATCGCAATACATAGTCATTTCTTCATTGCCGTCCAAAAACAACGCTTTTTACACTCCTGTCTCCCTTTCTCTTGGAAACAATGACTTACATCAATTCTTTTACATAATTCTTGTTTCTCATGACATTTCTAACATTGCCCACAATTATCAACTTTCTAAGTCTTTCTCAGCAGGAGAAATCGCAAACATAGTCATTTCTTCATTGCCGTCCAAAAACAACGCTTTTTTACACTCCTGTCTCCCTTTCTCTTGGAAACAATGACTTACATCAATTCTTTTACATAATTCTTGTTTCTCATGACATTTCTAACATTGCCCACAATTATCAACTTTCTAAGTCTTTCTGAGCAGGAGAAATCGCAAAACATAGTCATTTCTTCTTTGCCGTCCAAAAACAACGCTTTTTTACACTCCTGTCTCCCTTTCTCTTGGAAACCAATGACTTACATCAATTCTTTTACATAATTCTTGTTTCTCATGACATTTCTAACATTGCCCACAATTAATCAACCTTTCTAAGTCTTTCTGAGCAGGAGAAATCGCAAAACATAGTCATTTCTTCATTGCCGTCCAAAAACAACCGCTTTTTTACACTCCTGTCTCCCTTTCTCTTGGAAACAATGACTTACATCAATTCTTTTACTAATTCTTGTTTCTCATGACATTTTCTAACATTGCCCACAATTATCAACTTTCTAAGTCTTTCTGCGCAGGAGAAATCGCAAAACATAGTCATTTA